>NC_056702.1:27948163-28030663 GCF_018831695.1 Puntigrus tetrazona | reverse complement strand
ATTTGCTGTATCACTCCATTTCTATTTAATTAAATCTCTAATTAAATCCTAGATCACAGCACAAACTATTCAATGCACAAAACTGACTGTAATGAAATAAATTCCAATGAATGTGAGTTAGTGCTACGAGACTCATCATTTGAGGTTTTCATGGTTTAAAGTCTTCTCTGATATGCCTTGAGTAAAAAACCCACAGTGCGGCGGCGTGTTCGGCGATGATTAGCTTGAACCAGAGGGCATCTATTTGCTATAATCTCTTAATGGCCAATGCATTGGCTTATGGAATAATTCCATATGCAAAATACTTGAGAATCATTGAACTTGCACTCAGTGCTTTTGCCGTACATTTGCATGTTTCCAGGAGAGTGATCTGCATAGAAATGCGGTAGTAGTTACTGTGTTCAGATTTGCGTCTTTGAGGAAGATATCCAAACAGCTGTCTGTTCAAATGATCCTCTCTGTCGGTTCCTGTCGCCGTCTCTCAATCTTCTCTTTTAAATCTAAACATGCATTTATGCATTTCTTCCTATATGCACGGAAACTAGGGGTGAATGTATATGTCTGTTACGCTTAAATGGTTGTGCAGTGCGTGCTATTTTCCGGACGCTGGTTTATATGCACGTGCAGATGGCATGTCAAGTTGAAAACAGTTCCACTTTCGACTAGTCCATTTTGAAAATGTGTAGTTTTGCACATCCCTAGTGGAAACTCTCTTCCTCTCTTGACATGTTTTTTTTTTCTTTTAGCGTCTCTCTATTCCAAAACTCACTCCAGCGTCGTTGCATGCACTCCCCCTTCCTCTACTTTTCTGTCTCAGTGCATCAAAGAGCCAATTTGAAGTGCCTTTTTCGGTATGGCAGCCGCTGCCTCGGTGTCTGTGAAGCTGGCAAGACCAATGCAGTCAGACAACATGGCTGGCACCGTATGCCAACAGACGAGAGCAGCATGCTCTGCAGAAGGACAGATAATGAATGTTATTGTCCAGCACGGCGTGTTGTGTCCTTACTAACTTTCATTTAAGCAAATAAAATACATCATCCATCCGGCGATTAAAGCGATGCCAAAAAAAAAAAAGCAGCTTAATTGTTCTCATCACGGGGAACGCATAATGAGAATTGTACCGATGACCTTTTTTATGCTAACAACAAGCTTCAAAAATGTAAAGTGTCCCTGTTTTGGGTTGTGAAAGGTTCACATTTTGGTTTTGGGAGTCCCAAATAACAGGTTGACACGCATGCAAGGACGAAAAACACTTTATTTTAACCTTATTTGTTCAACGACTCCCAAGCGATTCGCTCAATGATTAATTTTTCCTAACCCCTCCGGTGATTGGCTGATTTCATTAAATCAATGTTTTTGAGCTTTGAAGGCTTCGAAAGTGGCAGCAAGTGGCAAGGAATGAATTAGCATTTTCATTCAGACCAATCACCAAATCAAGTTCTTCCATGTCTGCGTGTGCAACAAGTGGGTGGGCAATATGTTAACCTTTTGAGCCGTATGGCCCCACATATGGGATATGAAGCGATCACTGATGTCTTACACGTAGTGTAAGTAACTAACGTTCACTCTGTTCTTCACCCAGTTCACAGGCGACTTACTTGCGTGTGTTTCGGGGGAAACTGATGAATTCACGTGCTGTAAATCCAACTGACAGGACTCTCTGAACTGCGGTGCAAACAAAAATGGCGTCCATCTTATGTTTCAGATGACGATCAAGATCATTTAAAGGTGTTTAAATGTCAAAACACACTCATTTACACATATTTGTGAATCAGGACATTAACATTGTTCGTGATATGATAAGCATGATCATTCAGATAAGCACGATATTTCAAATATAGAAAGAAAAACTAAATAAAAGCGATCCATATGTCATACTGTGTTATTGTGGCCGCGGTGTGTCACATGACGCCTCGCCATGGAAACAATAAGGGGAAACATTCAATAATAATTGTAATAATGGTCACATAAAAAAAAAAAAAACTCACTCTGACCGCTAAAATATTCTAAACTCACCACTGAAAGGGTTAATGTTTCATGTTGGCTTCAATGATTCGAACTCATGATTCAGTGATTCTTTTTAAGAGACAATAACTTAATATCATTATTTTTTTGTCAACTGCACTCCAATAATCTTTTTTTTATTTACATATATATATATACATTTTATATGCTAGTCTTATGCGAACACGTTTGAAAAAGGTTGTTCGTTTTCGAGTTCGACGCCTCCCTCTTCAGTTGTGTTATAATTGCCTTACTATGACTGCGATCGTTGCTTTTCCTAAACAATTTAGAAACGAGCCGCAATCATTTTTCTCGTCACAGACGCTGTCAATGTAGCTTAACTGCCGGTGAACCTGTAACGTTCCTTTTAATAGGTTAACAGAGGCATTTTATGGTGATCACGACACCATCATCTCCCCAGGCGGTGTTGTCTCAGATGAGCAATGAGTAAATATCGCTTTGAATGAAATCTGTCATGTTACTTAGAGCTGCTCATTTAGGAACAAACCCTGGAACAAACACGATTTTGAAATATTTTGGAGGTCACATTTTCTGTCACTTTAATAACTCTTTGTCGTCTGTTTTCTTTCTGGATAATGGAAATACTTAATGAAAGACTGTTCAGAATGAATACTAAATAACGCACAGTATGAAATGTATAAAGCATTGCTTTATTGCTGCTGCATTGCACTAGTGTGTTTTATTTTATAGTAAAAACATTGGTATAAAAACAATTTTCACTTAGAAAATTCCCAAATTATTAACTAGAAACACACTGAATGAAACGAAAAATTTTGACGTAGGAAAATTACGTTTGCATTTTATTTTAGCTAATTGTTTTCACAAATAATTACAAAGAAACTGCAGGAACGCACATTGAATGAAACCTGGAATTTTGCAGTAGACATTTTCTTGTTCAGCACGCTGCGATAATCTTTGTTTTATTTGCAACTTCGAAAAAATATTGTCGCAGGATCGCATTACGTTGCGTGCGAGTGGCATTATGTTGCACGGGTTGTTTTGCATTTTGATAACATTTCGTGTAAAAATGTCTTCACTTTCGGCAGCCTGATCAAATACTGAGTCAAGAAAAAGCTGTTAAAGAGATATTGCTTTCATTTGTCACAATGGTAAAGGGAAAGTCTAGGTAAGAGCGTTTTGTGCTAGTGCATATTGTGCTTTGTAGTGGTAGTATGGTAGTGTGCGACTGCAAACAGCACAAACTGCGCAGACTTTCCGACTGAGCTTCTAGGTAACTGATGGATCTACTGGTTTCATGTTTCTATTTCTTAATAAATAGCCTCATTCTCTTTTGAGTACGTCTCTGTTGTTCACGGCTCAATAACTCTTCCCCTGTACCTTCCCCTCTTCGTCATTTTCTTTCATTATACGTGAACATTTCTATCTCCTCTTCTGCCTCCGTCCTAAATCTTTTTAATTCCAAACCTTGCCAAGAAACCCGCAGCCAAATTTCATTAGCGGCAGCATTTGCATTTTCCGTCAGCGCGTTACCATAATGCTGATTTTTAGCTGAGTTAGTGTCGGCCGGTTTCAGAGGGTTCATTTTTAAACTCTCTCCCTTGACGACGACTACTTCTTTTTTTTTGAAGCGTTATCTGTCAAACGTTTTTGGCGGGCTCAATTTGGAGATTGTCCTTGCGGCATTAGCACGGTAGCACGCTAATGTAGTGGAGTGAGGGAAGATAGCGCTAGCGAGAGAGAAAAAGTAACCTCTACATCAGCAGAGATCCACGGCGAGAGATAGCGTAAAATTGCCCTTGGCCTTGTAGCTCCGGCAGAAGACCGTGGTGTTTTATAGAAAGCCTTTGAAGGTGATAAGAAGACTGGCACCTGGAAGACGATATGTATCTGTTAGCGAACTCTTCAAGTGCAGAATTTAAGTGAGAGATTACACTTCACCTGACTGGGCAGAATTAAATCTGAAATTGATGCCTTGTGCATTTTAAGTGTTTGCTCAGTTTTCGCTGCCTTAGTATATAAGCGTTAAATCAGTGCAGTAATGTGTTCTTGAATTCAGGAAATGTGCAAAAAGGCATTTTCAAAATAAACTCATGAGGTGAGATGCTGAAAAAAGCAGTCAAACGTGATTCATAGATTCAGTAATATTCAGATTTCTGTTCTTTTTGAAAAGATTTTAAAATGTATGATATAATTGCATTAATTCTGATATATGGATTTGATATATATATATATATATATATATATATATATATATATATATATATATATATATATATATATACAGGGTTAATTTAGTTGAATAAAACAGAATTAAAGTATGAGTGTATACTGTGTATATTTATACGTATTTGTAGATACACATACATTTATCTATGTAAATTTATGCATGTGTATTTATATTATATTATATAAAAATAAATGTTTTGTTTGCATATATATATATATATATATATATATATATATATATATATATATGTGTGTGTGTGTGTGTGTGTGTGTGTGTGTGTCCTGTGTATATTTATTAATTACATATAAATATACAAACATACAGTATACCTTTTTAAACTATGTATTTACATGTCTACATTTATTTTAATATGATTTACATAATAAATAGATATATGTAATATATAAACATAAACTGTTTGTCTGAAATATATACATGCATGTGTGCATATTCATAAAAACATTATGAAATATTCACAGTACAGCCACATATGTATAAAAAAGTTAACATTGAAAACTGATTCAAAATACTAATAAAAACTATAATAATATCTGAAGTACACAACAATAACACCGGTATATCAACATCAACCAGTCAGTTTTCATCCCCTTCATGTCAGTACATTGAAACGCAGTTGATATTTCATCTACATAAGCATGCAAATATAAGCAGAACTATTGATCTGTAAATATAATATACACACACACACACACACACACTTCATTACAAGTGGTTTTATTACTTCAAGACCTTGATATACTGCAGCAGCATAAAAACAGTAAGGGATGGCATTGCTTGGGATTTAATTACCGATAAATAATCATTTTTTATATTCATTCGGCCTTGCGTGCTTTTTCGACATTTTCTTTTTAATTAGTATGCCTTTATTCATTTATATTCGTCTCCGAGTAGCACATTAGCTCAATTTTTTGGGCAATTGCAGGTTAGTTGTGTTGAAATCCGCGATATCTTCAAAGCACATCACATCGCGCAAATCCCTCAAGTGGCAAAGAGAGCAGCCGTCAGAGCCGCAGCGCGAGATCAAGACATACTGATGGGTATTTTCCGCTGTTTACAGTAGCTTGGCTTGTCCAATATTATCTGCTTCACAGTCCACAGTCTAAGCTCATTTTCTGGTCAACAGAAGCAAGGTCACTGAAGTTAGTTCCGTCTGTGTCCTCATGCTGCAGCAGTCATATGCACATCCGTCCGCTCCTGTGCTCCGTGATATCTACAGCTGCTCCCGGCCTGCTCCTGCTGCGTATGAGTGACTGATGGAGGAATATGGCCATGACATTTCTGTGACTGATGTGTATGAGTTTAACAATCACGTTGAATCAGTTTCACTAGTCAGAATTCTGTTTCGAATTTCGAAATGGACGCACAAGATCTTCGCGTGACTGCAATCGCCTATGGGCTGCGTTTATTTGTTCAAAAGTACAATAAATGCAGTAAAATTGTGAAATATTATTACAGTTCAAAATAACTCATTTCTTTTTGAATGTATGCTAAAATGCAATTTATTCCTGTGATGAAAAGCCTATTTTCAGCATCATTACTCTTCGGCGTCACATGGTCCTTCAGAAATCATTCTAATCATGAAATATTTTTTAGACAGTGTTCTTGGAGAAACAGTGATGATTTTTTCAGGATTCTTTGATGAATTGAAAGTTCAAATGGACAGCATTCATTTAAAATATATATATTTTTTACATTATAAGTGTCTCTTTTGATTAAACTAATGCATACTTGGTGAAATACTGCCAAATATTAGTAGATTCCACTTCCTGTCGTTCCTATTAAATTATAGCTTGACTTCCTGTGTGATGTTGGCAGTTCAGTTCAGATAACATGAACAATTCGATTCTAAACAGCTTAGATGGATAGATAGATGGATAGATAGATAGATAGATAGATAGATAGACAATGTTCTTTAGTGGTTTTAGTTTGTGAATCAAGCAGTGTTTTCTGTTGAAGGTCCTTGTTTGGTGTAATGAGTTAAGCATGATGACATTTTGCTTATTAGTGTGTTTCATTAAGATGCATGAGAGTGCTGATGGATGGCTTTCTCAATGCAGTACAGACCTCCTTGGCGAGCTGCTCAAACAAACATTATGTTGTAAGCACAGTGTTTGTGCTTTTTTGAGACATATTTTACCTTCAAATGAAGCAGTTCTCATTGCATCGCACAATTAGGTAAAAATAACACAAGCCGTATTATGTATTCCTTTGGTTGTGTCCGAAGTGGTGGAAAATAGGGAACGAAACACCAGCTCCTTTTTAGCATTAATTAGACCATTACACTGTTAAAAGTTTTAAGTTGTAAGTAAAAGACAAGTTTTTACTTGAAAATACTAGACTGTAAAAACACTCCTTATCTAAACATCTCATTTCCAATTTAAATCATACTATACTGACTTAAAAGTCAAGTCGAATTTTAATATAGGCGTTAAAATGGTTCAGCTTTTTTGAATGTCAATGTATTTTAGTCAATGTAAAAAAAAAAATGCATGACGTAATTTGCAGTGAATTACATTTTTCTAGTTCAACATGTCACGTTTAATTCGATGTTAAGCGCCACTTTCTATTTAAGTGAATGCTTTTCTATTACTAAGGGGAATGTACTATCAGCAGGTGAAAGTGGTTTCTCCACCGGTGAAGATGGAAAAGGTCTCCTCTTCCACCCGGCACGTCTTTAAATGTTAGTTCTGTTTTTGAGCAAACAATCTCTTGTCGTTCTCCAGACTTTGTCAGATTGCCCAATTAGTCTTTAAAAATTAACGAAGGAAAAACCTGCTCAGATGTTGTTTGCCACCCTTCTTGGAAATTTTTGTTATGGCTCTCACGCCCAGGTTTTCCTTTTCCACGTCTCCGGAGCAGCAGGAGGAATCCCTTTTAAATCCTCATTAAGCTGTTTTCCCTATAACTATGGCACAGCTGATTGAGAATTAATTTGCCTCATCTTCAATTTACTTGATCGCGGTTGGCTGCTCACCTGGCTCGATTTTCCTCGCTGATCTCCGTGGTAAGAGGCTGGAAGGACGTGCGGTGCAGGGTAATTACCATATAGGTTAAGAGCAAGGAGACTCCTTTATTTTTAGAGGTTGTTTTTGTGAGAAACTTTGTGGACCGGCCCAGCACACAGGACTATACCGTATTAAACGTGCCCTTATTATGGATTTTTGAACGCAACCTTTTATACAGTGTGTAACACAGCTGTGAATGAATACATCCTGCAAAGGTTTAAATCTGAAAGTGCATATAAAGCTAGCGTCTCTCAAAAGAAAGAGTCGACTGAATCTTTGAAACGAGTCGTTTTTCAAATGAATCCCGAGCCGTTTTCATGTTGGCGTCAAAATTAGCAAACTGCCCGCCCACTTGTTGCACACGCAGACTTGAGCTTTACATTGATCTGAATGAAAATGCAGTTCATTCTTTATCACTATGTGCCGCTTTTGAAGCGTTAAAAGCTCAAAAACGCCGCTTTAAATGAAATCGACCAATCGGGTTTGGAAAAACGAAACAAAAAAAGTGTTTTTCGTCCTTGAGTGCAGGTCAACCTGTTGCTCGAGATTGGCAAAACTAAAATATGAGCCTTCATCAACCATAATAGAGGCACTGTAATATTTTCCATTTTCCATAATTATTATTATCCTGTTTTCACTGATGACAGATGCTCATTAAAACCACTCTGGCATCACAAATTCATTTGTTTGGTCAGCAATCCCAGCATCTTCACAGGTAAAAGGTGCAGGTAATTTCACCGTCTGCAAAGCTCTCTCTGAAATTTAGCTGTTACCGGCCGAATGACAGAAACACACTCTGGAAACCTAGGCAACATGCTTTCATAGCCCTGTCAAACCAATCAAATGCCTCGCGCAGCGCTGTAGAAAATGGCAAGAGAAGTGCAGATGATTTGAGAGCTCCTGGTGGGATCATTCAGCGTAGACCTGGTTTCGACAGATTCACAATGATGGCGTACTGTGTGCTTGCCAAACCGGTCTTATCTGGGCTAAAAGAAGCTAGAGGCGAGATTGATCAGGAATCAATACGATACCACTTGTCCTCTTATTCTGGTTTTGTAGAGTTAGTTTCATAATTTGGATTTAGTTGCACATTTGGTTCACTCTGGATCATCCTGTGAATAAAACATCTCATGCAACAAGCTGAGCGGCATGCAAAGAGGTGGTTTTGAACATTTTTTTATTTCGTCTGGCGCGTACGCGTTGTTTGTACTGTCTTAGAAAACAACCCTGTGTGAAATTAAAAGGACTAAACGTTGGTTTCCAAATCTAAATAGTTTCCTTACCCGTATCTGACAACATATTATTCTCTGCTTGTTTTTTGGAGCACCATTAGCTGCATAATCCTGAATGCTAACGTTCCCTGTTTAGTTCAGCTTTACTGTTATGGTGCTTTTTGCAAAATAAAACAAAAAAAGAATGCCTTGGACCAAGAGGTTTTCATAGAAAGCAAAATGGAACCGTAAAAAAAATTTTGTATTTGGGTCGATTAAAAATATAATTAGTATTATTATTTTTAAATACATTGATATATAATTTAGCGTGGATCTGTAAAGTGGATCAAAAATGCAAGTAAAAGCATTTAATATTAATTAATATAATATTAATATTAATAATTTAATATTAGTCACAAAAGATTTTCCTTTTCAAATAATTTTTTTATTGATCATTAAATCCTTTTGTTACCACAAAAATATTAAACAGCACAATTTTAATTAATTTATTTATTAAGTAAATGTTTATTGAGCAGCAAATCAGCATATTAGAATGATTTCTGAAGGATCACGTCACACCGGAGACTACACTAATTATGCTAAAAAACTCAGTTCAGTAAATTAAATTTCATTATACATTCAATTTAAAAATAGTCCTTTTAAATTGTAATAATACAGCAATTATACTGTACCGTCAATCAAACAAATGCATCCTATAAGTGAGCATGAGAGACTTCGACTACGCTCAAAAACCATAAAATCCGGACTCCAAACTTTGAAATAGTTGTGAATATTTAAAAAAGATGTTCGCGCAAGCTTTGACAGCCTTTAAAAACATAATTAAGCTAAGCGACCAGACAAGCTCACCTTTGCGCAATTTAAAACTGACCTCGGTTGTTTTTATTGGCACAGTAGGGTTCATCCTAACAGGCGTCCTGTCTTGGCGCTCGACTGTGTCATATCATTTCACCCTCGCCAGGGCTGAAAAAGCACCAAGCGAGAGCTTAGCGCTGCATGATTACGAAGGACTTATGGCGTTTTTTTTCTGCCCGTGTACGTCGCAGCTGCCTCGGGAGAGGCCCGCTCTTGCGTCTGCTGGTTATATTCCCATCTAATGTTTGTTTGTTTCTTTAACACGTCGTCGGAAAGGCAGACCGGGCGAGCGGGCGATAAGGAAGAACGGCAAATCTCACCAGGCCCATGCTAGGTTTGCTTTAATTAGCGTGTGTCTCCGGCTGTATGCAGACACAGAGGGTCCCTGGTGTGTGTGTGTGTGTGTGATGACGACGGAGAAGTGAGGGATTGTTTTTTGTGCATCCAAGGTTCAGTGTTTCACAAGCAGCATCGACGCATTTCCTTCATCCGCGTGTCCGCCCTCTGCTTTCGCTCTGTGCCGCTAATGAGAGCAGATTATGGGGATGTGAGATGAAAGGCCTGTCATTTCTCTTCTGATGAGGGAACTGTGTGTGTGTGTGTGTGTTGAAGGTTTAATAGGTGATCCCGTTGCACCCAAACCGTTTTATGTTTACAGGAGCAAAGGGAAAGCCGATAGCTTCAACCTATTTGCAGGTAACACCATTAAACATGCCCTCGCCCCCAGATTCGGGCTCGACTCTGTATGGATGTGATGCACAGGTTCGCTTTTTATTTTTTTTCACGGGATCTTCAGTACGGTAAATCATCCCTGTGGCTTTTTCCGCGGTTGGGAAATCTTTTTTCTTTGAAGTGCAGAAGCAAGGCAACGCTGTCGGCAGACGCACGTCTGTCTGAGCGCCAGCCTCCAGCTCTACGGGATTTTTATTTTGTGTTTTTAATAGTCTTTAAATAGCATTCGGAATAAATTTTCACAGTTTCGCTTAAGCAGCCCAGAAGAGATGAAACCTGTTTTGTGGTGAAAGTGAAGAAAGAGACTTTTAGATCCTCATTAAAGGCTCCTGCAAACTTCTTTTCAAGAGGAAGTGGAATGAAAAATCTTTTTTTTTGTTCGTGCGTTTTTTTTTCATGTTGTCCAAGAAGAAGATCTAAACAGCCTTAAAACAAGAATTAAAATTGAATAGTACATTAATACTTGTTTGGAAAGAGTGAATTGCTAATAGTTGTTTTTCATAGCCCTTTGGCAAATTGTGTTTCTCCTTTTTTAAGAATCTACTGAACCAAGCTGAGCGATGCTTATGAAGAAGAAAACATTTTGATACTAGGATGAGAAAAATAAACTTGAATCAGGATGCATTCTATTAAAGCATCCTCAAAGCTTATGCGGTTTTCCTTACAAACTAATTTGATCTTGCTTAAATGCTGTCTACTTATTGTTACAGGAAAAACAACTGCAATCAAAAAAAAAAAAATAGTGGAAAAAAAAAACTATTTGTGTATGTATGTATGATTATTTACTTTCTTATATCCCGAAAATCCTGTAAACACACACACACACACATTTTTAGCGAGACTTGAGATCTGAGTTTGGGTTCTCGAATCGTCTTACAACCAGTTTTCTTTATTTCATTCCGACAGGAGGCTTCTGTCAGACCCCTCGTGCAAATAAAAAATATATAATATAATATAAAGTATATACGTGATATTAAAATAATAAATATACTGTATTTATATATTTAAAACACAAATCCAAGTTTTTATTTTAAGTCAGAGTGAAAGCAAAAAAATATAAAAATAATAACAAACACTATAATAGTATTAAAACAATGAATAAAACATACCAAATAATACAAGCTATATATAAACATAAAAAGCAAAAAATACTAAAACTTAAACTGAAAATGAAATCAAAGACGTATAACAACAAAATTATCATAGTATATCAACGATATAAAAAAAAAGTAATACAGGCAATAAAAACATATTAAACATATTCGAAAAAACACATACAAAACAAATAACCGAAACTACTAAGTAAAAAAATATATATATAAAAATGAGAAGATCTAGAAGAGTACATCGGTGATATTAAAACAGGCTGTCTTCTGCTGCTGGCTCTTTATGTGGGTCTTTAACCTTGAGCTGTCCTCAGGAGAGCTTCACTTCCTGTGCTATTTGCACAAATCTCATTGAGGCCAGACTCTGAGATGGCATCTGAGTCCGAGCTGGAGGGTCACACCTCGTGATTCCTTCCCTGTGAAGTTTATTGCCATGCTTAGATTTCCAGATACCTCCACCTTCTGCCTCCAGAACAGGAAGCGGCGAGCTCTGCTTCCCCTGAAGATGTGAGTTACACTCAGATGCTTGATAAAGACACCAGAGCCGGATGGATTTCACAAAGATCTGTCAACATGATTGACGGCATAGCATCGCAAAATATTATATTCTTATAATGGGCCAGCGCTAAAAGACCAAATCCAATTTCATGATATATTTTTCTGAAAATAAACATAACATTTCTTTTTAGATATATTTACCAGAAATCTATAGGGGCTTATATTTGTATATTTGTTTTAAATACTTACATATATATATATATATATATATATATATATATATATATATATATATATATATATATATATATATATATATATATTATTTTTTTTTTTTTTTTTGCATCAGCTTAATTCATTCCTTAATATGCAATCAGCATTCAAACATTATTTGACTTTTTTAATACCTGAATTTTTTGCTTTTTTTTTTTTAACTTTTTTTAATTATATATAAACAACTATATAACCCATAAGTATCTGTGTACATAAGAATGAAGTGAAATTAGTGTTCAAATCCCTAGTGCTTAAATTTAGCGTTCATCAGAATTGCAAGTAGACCCGGATAGACCCCGACCCTCAAATCCATTTTAATTAACACGCAATATGTTTACAGCTTCCGTTAGAGATATTAAGCTTTTTATAAACCAGGCTCTTCTGAATTATGCAAATGAGCCTTCCGTGGAATCATCTCCAATTAGAGGAAGCTACTTTACATGCTTTTAAAGAAATATTTGTACATCATTTGACACTCAGCAATTATAGTCCCATCTTACATCCTTTTTAAGAAAGATTACTGAGAAAATAGAAGGGAGTTTTTCTTTTTTGTGTGTGCCTGCGCACCTTTAGAAAGTAAACTTTCATGAGTTGAAAATGACATTTGGTAGGTCGGAAAAAAATGATGTGATTTTCCTAAAATGCATGCGTATCCACTAATATCAATGTTATACGTTACGCATTTACTGCAAAATTACCGTAAGAAATATTTTGGGAAACAAATTTGCGTCTCATGACGCAAAATGCATTGTTTTGAAATGAAAAGAAATGCCTTTTTCGTCTTGATGAGGATCATTTTATTGCATTTTGGTGTATAGAAAAACAAACAATATTTTTAGTTGCATCATTTCACAATTATAGATTTATTACAAACATAAATATATTTTGCATTATATTTATATTTTTTTCTCACATCACATCAGTTTCTCTTGCCACAAAAAAAGTATATTATCTTTCAGAAAACTTTATTTATTTACGTGTAATATTTATATTTAATAAATATCAACTTTATTTATATTAATTATTAGAATTGTTTTCATTTTTGCCGTTGTGGTAGGAATGACGGCACGGCCGTTGTATAAGTTAGATTTTTACAGATGTGAAAATGACTTTTTGGTAATGATTAATTTTAAATAATTAAAGCACGATAAGCAATGTTTCCAATGCAGGTTTAACGTGCCTCAAAAACAACACTGAGATCTGTTACACCGTGCAAACATACCTATAGCTTACTTTCTATTTAAAATAAAATAAATAAATGTAAATGTGGTCTCCGTTGAAGATCTGAGATGATCAACATCACAGCACTGAAACGGTCCTAATTAAAGCTGTTAATGATCTCAGATCTACAGAAGTGGACTGGCCTCTCAGGCACACAGTTTTTAATTGGTTTAGATCCTATCTGTCCAGCAGAAAGTTCTTTGTTACTTCATAAGAGCACTGACTAATTAAAACTGATATAGCATGTGAAGTCCCTCAAGCAATGTTCAGCATTTTTACAACATTTACCAAAAATAAAGATCGAGATGAACCTTTAAAGTTTGCATGTTAAGTAGCGTGATGTCAGAATCTCTTGCATTACCTGTAGCCTGTTTAAATAGATAAAGATAGCCTGTTTGAAGGAGTGCTTCACCTATATCAAAATTTGCTGAATGTTTACTCCCCCTCGGGCCATCCAAGATGCAGACGAGTTCGTTTTTTTAATCTGAACAGATTTGGAGACGTTTAGCATAACGTTCCTCTGCAGCGAATGGGTGCCGTCAGAACGAGCCGATAAAAACGTCACAAAGACCCACATCCAGTACGTCTCGTTAAGTGAAAGGCTGTGTGTTTGGAAGAAACAAATCCATCATTTTAATTTTAAACCATCGTATCCGGCCCAAATAACGCATAACAACACTTCCTCTAGTAAAATAAAAAAGTCCATCCCCTGTTGTCCTCTCACTTCAAAATCCACCAACATATTTGTTTAGAACTGTTTGTAATCTGTGCATAGATTACTTTTTTCACCGGTGAAAGTACTCATGTTTTAAGCTGGAAGCAACAGTCTTAATGACGGATTTGTTTCTTACAAACGTGCATCTTTTCGCTTCAGATGTTAACAGGTGGGCAGGAGTCGCGTGGATTACTTGTGGATTAATGTGATGTTTTTATCAGCTGTTTGGACTCTCGTTCTGACGGTACCCATTGACTTCAGCGGTGAGTAAGCGATGTAATGCTGAATTACTCCAAATCTGTTCACATGAAGAATCTTAAATGGCCTGAGAAAGAGGATTTTTTGGGGGCAAAATGTTAGGGTGAACTACTCCATTGACGTACAGAAATAATATGTGACAAGGAAGTCGGATTAGTGAGTTCCTTAGTCTGAGGAAGTGTTTATAATGTGCATAAAAGATATACTCTATTCCAGTTAATGTTTAACTCTATTTTTATGAACCTCGAGCATGGCAAATCAAACGCCATCCTGCAGAGCATATTTCTCAACTAAATTGGATTCATATCCAGAACCCGATATCCCATTTTAATGTTTTAGTTCAGAGTACATTTCTGCAGTTAATATCAGAAAACCCCTAAACATGAGAGAGTTGAAAATGACTAGATATTGAAGCAGCGAGAAAAGAGAATGAACTCTTAACAGGGAACACTGGTGTTCAAAGGCTTTGAGTCCTTCCTGTGAAATTCAGCAGATAATCGTTGAGATGATCCAGTATGTCTTGTATTAAGGAACAAGGAACATCCCTTGACGTTTTTTTAGTGTCTCTTTCATGCTATTGAATTACAGGGATGTTGTATTTCCCCCCTGCTGGAAATGTAATGCTCCCGCTGCGGGTCAGTCGCTGCTCGCTAAGGTTTTAAGGTCCTGTTACATCCATGTGGTGGAAACGTGAGTGATAATCTTTATGCGACTCTTTGTACCGGCTTCTCTGCTCAAAGCCGTAGGGGTTATATTCTGCACTTTTGTATCATTTGATTTAATGTATTTGGTCTCGTAATGTGTCCCGTTCGCTAAAGTTGCACGTGGGATTCCATTTGGATCTTTTGCTTTTTCAAAGTCTGCAAAAATAGAATCCTATGAAGGAATTTCTATATTCGTAACGCATTACAAATGACGTAATCAGCTTACTTAACGCATTACTTTTAAATTGACGAGAAAATATCTTTTGAAAAAAACTTTTTCCAAAAAAACTTTTTCAAAAAAAGAAGCTCTAGTTATTATGCTTTCCCATTTATCGACTGGCAGGTTTTCTGTGCCCATGTTGAGCGAGATCAGAAGGTCTTTTCTTATTCCTTGTTCTTCGGTATTCTACTGTAAAGACACGAATGTACTTTTCTTTCAGCTTAAGGTCTATTCGTTACACTTATTACGTTTGCAATAAATATAACTTCTTATATTAAAAACAAACAATCAGTCCCTGCTCATGTTTAAAAAGTAACGCAAAAGTAACATTACTTTCCATAAAGAGTAATGTAAATAGTTACTTTTTTAAGGAGGTGTTTTGAGCTTCATTCTCCTGTTTCTGGAAGAAATGCTTTTTTTTATAAAATTTATAAAAAAGTTTATTAAATTGATGATAGAAAGTGACCGTAAATACATTTATAATATTAGAATAAAATTATATTTCAAATAAATGCCAACAAGAATCTTGATTTCACTAAGTTAAGGGAGACATCCGAGTTTTCTTACTGTGTGTAAAGTATGCACTGTAATTTGTAAACAAGAAATATTGTAGTACCTTTTACAAGAAAATGCAGTTTCAGTCTTCCTACCTGAAAATGTCATCTTTAGTTCAATTTGTTACTTGCACTTGAACGTCTTTCTTTTGCTTCTTTACTTCTTTACACTGGTAAGGCACATGCACAGTTATTGTTGCACCTGACCTTACTGAATACTTTACAGAGTATGTAAAGGAACCCCTAGGTGTTCAGGTTTCACTTGAATATGCATGTGTAGTGGTTTCCCTTTCAGAAGCAAAAACTATTGAAAAGCTCATTAAAATTAATCATGCAACGTTATAGATAGATAGATAGATAGATAGATAGATAGATAGATAGATAGATAGATAGATAGATAGACAGACAGACTGATAGATAGATAGATAGATAGATAGACAGACAGACAGACTGATAGATAGATAGATAGATAGATAGATAGATAGATAGATAGATAGATAGATAGACAGACAGACAGATAGATAGATAGATAGATAGATAGATAGATAGATAGATAGATAGATAGATAGATAGACAGACAGACTGATAGATAGATAGATAGATAGATAGATAGACAGACAGACAGACTGATAGATAGATAGATAGACAGACAGACAGACAGACTGATAGATAGATAGATAGATAGATAGATAGATAGATAGATAGATAGATAGATAGATAGATAGATAGATAGATAGATAGATAGATAGATAGATAGATAGATAGATAGACAGACAGAAAGACTGATAGATAGATAGATAGATAGATAGATAGATAGATAGATAGACAGACAGACTGCTAGATAGATAGATAGATAGATAGATAGATAGATAGATAGATAGATAGATAGATAGATAGATAGACAGACAGAAAGACTGATAGATCGATAGATAGATAGATAGATAGATAGATAGATAGATAGATAGATAGATAGATAGATAGATAGACAGACAGACAGACTGATAGATAGATAGACAGACAGAAAGACTGATAGATAGATAGATAGATAGATAGATAGATAGATAGATAGATAGATAGATAGATAGATAGATAGATAAAGGAGATAAATGAGCACTTATCAGGATCTTTGAAAGTATGTGAAATATTAGAATCTTGAAAATACATCCAAGAGTTTACACACTGGTCTTTTATTGTGGCGACATTTCCACGCCTTTTCCACATGAAATGAACTTTGACTGGTTGTTTGATATCAAACGATCTCGTGGCCTTGGCCAGTGAACTCTTCCATGTATCCCAGCGTTCATCCGTCTGAATGCCAGTCGTTGAATGCCCTCATAATGTAGATTTGAGTAAACGTTCTGTGTGAACGGGGAATCCAGCTTTCCTCTGCGAATGCTAGGATATGTCTCCATATTGAGCTATTTTAGCACAAAAGAGCAAAGAGAATTGAGTTTTTCCCTTTTAAATTGGTTTAGAATCTAATACGAGCGAATCAGCTTTATCACGATTATATAATGCTTTCTAATGGCTGGTATAAACGCATTAGTGTGTGGATGTTTTCTTAGGTGTCCTGTAACTCTATCAGAATGTTTTCTACTGTAACGTTAGACCTAAACCTCACTGCATTTACGGACAGGTTTTACGCCGACAGATGTTCGATCACACCGCCAGGCAACTCAGCTCTCTGAATAAATTTTCACCTCGTATCCATCACTGCATCTTTTGTCGTAACAGTCCGTCGTGGTTGGCGTTTCTCTCGACTTCCTGTCTAAGTGCTGGAGCGAGGAGTGCAGGTGACTTTGTAATTCGAGTCCTGGCGTGAGGTGACTCACGGTATCATCAGCCGCGCTCCAGGAGTCTGGCAAAACCTCGCCGGCTCCCGCAGATCCTCCTGCCAAGCTCCTGTCGTGAATTCGATTTTCCCAACCCTGCTGAGAAGCTGAAAATATGTGAACGTGTACAGATGTTTCTATCAGCACGGCTCTGTCAAACTGAGAGGCTTTTGAACACAAACCTGCGTTTAATTGCCATTTAACATGGGCTTTTCTTCTGAAGCAACTTGCTATGCGCTAATTGAAAGGACAATTCGTTTAGCCTTGGTATTTATAATCAGCGTGAAAACAAAATCGACCTTGTTTGCTTTCTTAATACATCTTGTTGTGAGGGATTCATTGGCGCAAGATAGACCGAAGTGTTGGTGTTTGCAGTCGTTTATTAAAATGCATTAATGACATCATGAATGCATGGTATTTTTCCGAAACCTCTTTTCATGATACAATTAATTCATGATGGATAATATCGAAGTCCATTACGCATTGTTCTGCTCGTCGATGAAGCGGGTTATGGACACCATTTTTACGGTGATGTTTGGCTTGTTTACAAGGTTAAAATGATTTTTCTGTTCAGCTCAGTGTATTTATTAATATTTTAAATTAGCTTTTTTTAAAAAAATATTTTCTCTTTTTTGTAAGTTTTTAATTTCAGTTGTTACCAAGGCAAAAAATTGAAACACAGAGAAAATACAATTTAAAAAACTACAATTTGCAAACAAAAAACGGATACTTTTTTTTATTGCCTATGAATACTGGAAGTATCAATATGACATACGAACGCATATTGAGACCATTTATTTTATTTATTTTTAAAAAAGTAGTACAATTTTAACATTGTGAAAAATTATTACAATTGAAAAGTTTTCTATTGTAATACACAACTGACTGACTAGCTGTTATTTTAGAATTAGTGTTTTTATGTGCGTTTGTCATTTTTATTAGTTTATTATTCTTTAATGTAGCTTCAATGAAGCTTTATATAAAATGCCGAAAAAAGTTTTTTAGTTAACAATAACAGTAATGATTCGTTAGATATTTAATCAGTCCAAGGTTTAAACTGCTGGTCAACTAGTCAATTGGAATATATATATATATATATATATATTGTTTCTTTGGGGTTTTTTGTCATTCTGGCAACCCCGTCATTCTGGGGCATCATTAGAACATTATAGTTTGACATTTGCTGCTACATGTAATGAAGTTTATCTTATGCTTAGATCCTCACACACACGCGCACACACACACACACACACACACACACACACATTCACATGACGTACTCTCGCTGGCGGACTCTCGAATACAAATCCGCCTTGACACTCGCATAGTAAAGGCGAAGTACAGCAGCGCGTCGCCGGAAGTCAAACAGCAGCTGACAGGTCTGCTGGTGCTGCAGTGTTCAGTGTCAAGTGTCCTAAATACAGCAAAGACCCTTAGGTTTGTCTGCTGTGTGTGTGTGTGTGTGTGTGTGTGTGTGTGTGTGTCCTTATCACAGGTCTTGTAACACCAGAACAATGGCGACGTTGTAAACAGGTAGTGTCTGATGAACAAAACAGACTGAGATCTTCTGGAAGCATTAATCATCATCAGAGACGTTGTCTTCTGCAGGAAGTGAGTTGTGGAGAAAGAGATATATTACGTCGAATCAGACAGACCTTGGCCTTCTTCAGGACAATGGTCAAAAAATAGAGACTTCCCGTCTTTTCCTCGCAGTTCTTTATTTTAGACCTTTCCGCTGGATTTTGTCCCTCACATCCAGAAAAAAACCTGCTCTCAGAATATTTTTAAAGCATAGCTTTTTAAAATATTTATGAATTAATTAATTTATTTCATTTGGTTAAAAACATTAAATATGCAGAGATAATACATTTATGTTTAGTAATCAGGCATGTGACAAATCAAATAAAATATAATACAATTATTACTATTATTATTTTAATTTTACAGTATTATCATTTATTAGTTTAGTTTTTTTAAATGTAAATATTAATTATATAAAATTATTATTAGTAGTAGTAATAGCAGTATTAATTCAAATTATTAAAAAAATCTTTAAATGTTTTTATTAATTTATATAATAATAACTTATTATTAGTAGTAGTATTATGGGAGAAAAACAAAATTTCGAAAAACATTCTTTTTTTAATTCCATTATAGAAAAACTGCAGAACATGTAATACATGTTGTAAAATAAAATGAATATATATTATTTCTTTTTATTTTCATCTATAGCTTGAGGTTGTGGGATCATCCAACTGCAGGCGTGTCCGAGAAACCTGTTTGAAAGAATTTTTATAACATTTTAAATATTTTTTTTTTCTTTCCTTCTCCAAATAAATTACCCACTTTACCTTTAAACCGGCCAGTTTTCCTCAAGATTTGATGCCAGGAATTTGTCCAGTGCATGTCACTTTTAACAAAATCAGGGCTCATGTAAATTACTCTGAAATTACTCCGCTGTCGCTAATAAATTACTGCACAGCAGCGCTTCTGAATGATTTTCATTAGATATGCTGCGAATTTACTCTTGACAAAGACATGCTATAAAGTCACTCTATATGCATATTCACAAAATATGCACAGCTCAACTCTAAATTAAAAGTTTCGGCTTGGCCCCAGAGCCTTTAGAAATGAAATGTCAGTTTGTTCTGATTAGTATGGTTTTGAAGAGTTCGAGAGCGTTTTTGCTCAGATCCCTGAATTAAAAAAAAAAAATACTTGGGACCCTGTATGCAACATTTCAGCTCATTTTTGTGATGAAAGCACTCAAGTGTAATTTTCTCCTTCTCCGCTGCCGTCCTGATCACATGTGCCAGTCACTATAAATACTCAAAGCTCACTGTATTCTCTGTCTGCGCTCTTCAACCAGATATTACAGTCATTTTTTTCTTTTTATTTTGTGGAGCGCTAAAAGAAACGAAAAAGAACGTTCATGCCACACTTTATTATATAGGAGTAGCTCGCTTGCTGAAGATCAAGATTATTGCGGATTTTCGCTCACCGGTGGATCCTCTGCAGTGAATGGGTGCCGTCAGAATAAAAGTTCAGACAGCTGATAAAAACATCACTACGATCCACACCACTCCAGTCCGAAAGGTAATGTCTTGTGATGAGAAAAGCAGTGCGTTTGCAAGAAACAAATCCATCACTGAGATGCTTTCAACGATCTGAATTAAGAGAGAAATACGCACACCGTTACAAGCTCCAAACGAAGATGTCAGTGTATTTAGGAATTGTTCTTATGGATTATCGTGTTTAGTAAACCTAAAATGCGTTATTAATGGATTTACTTCTTACACACAGTAGTTTGGATTATCATTGTGGATTATCGTTCCGACGGCACCCATTCACTTACTTATCCAAATCCGTTCTGATGAAGAAACAAACTCATCCACGTCTCGAATGATTTATGCGTTTGTTCCTTTGAAGCTAGAAAACGGACAGTAGCTTTCATATCAAATTGAAATAATCAAACCTTTTCGTTTTTGGTAATTTGAAGTAAAATTCAGCGGAATAAGGGAGACACAATACACACACACCATCTTAAGCCTTGTTAACCCAGAAAACTTTTTTTAATTAATCAGTGCATGCATAATTAATGGGTTTTTAATGCCTACTAGGATAAATGTTTTCGCAATGTAGTGGCCGCTCATTATTTTAGGACATCTTCCTCTTTTCTTCAGGTTTGAGGGGGTTTTTTGGACTGCTGGACTGGCAGAGACGCGGGTTTCGGTGTATAGCTGTATGTTGATGTGATTAACGAGCGTTGAAAATGCAGGGCACGCGGCGTCGTAACAGCAGTTAGCAAATCCCCCGTATGCCGCGTGGAACTGAGGGACAGAGGCAAACTGTACTCATACTTGAATGTTTTAGAAAGAGAAACTGAAGACAAGAAAAGGGCAGGGGCAAGATGTAGGAGAGAATACTAAACAGACGCTCCTTTTTAAGATCCTGGATTCTGTTTAATCGAAATAGAAGGAAAGCAACACACGCACGCACACAAAAAAAAGGAAAAATAAGATCTTGTAAGATGCGGAACCGTAAGGAAGTAGTTCAAAGAGGTAAAATGGATTAGTCACTGCTTTTATGAAGGAAATTGTGTCTTTTCTTGTTTCATTTTTTGATGATACGCTCTTGCAAGTGTTTTTATATTCTTATTAAAATTCAGCTCCTCGTCTGCGTTTCTGCATCACTAATACAAGAGAGAGAGAGAGAGAGCGTCTGATTTTACTTTGAGTTATTTTTGCGCATTAGGATATGAAGATATTGACAGTCGGATATGGAAATGTTCTTTCTGTCACACTGTTTTATAAAAGGTCAAGGAGGCATCATAAAAGTCAATGAGTTGTAACTGCTGGAAAATGTATGTAATGTCTTCTATAGTGCATTATTTTAGTGGCGGTTTATTTATTTTTTTTAAAAAACCCGTTATGAATGGCAGGTAGTTATTTTAGTGTTATTGATGTAGAAGCTGTATGATTTAATAGTAAATATTAATGAAACAATACGTTTTAATATTTATATTTTAATCTGTTAATAATCATTGCATGTTTCCAATCACTTGTCGTGATTGTTTTCAGCGTTAATAATGTAAAACTAAATGCTGTAATATTTCATAAAAATGTGTACATTTTTGAAATATTTTTCAGTTGTTAATTAATATAAAAGCTATGTGCTGTAACAGTAAATGATCAAATAATACATTTATTTATATGGTGTTATTAATGTACAAACGATATGCTTTGGCGTTAAATATCAGAGTTAAATAATATATTTGTTTTCAGTGTTGTTAATGCGAAATACATGCTTTAATAAATATTATATTACACAATATCTAAGCAAATGATATAATTTAATAAAAACTATTATCGTGTTATTATATTCATGTAAAAATTGTATCCTTTAAAAAAAAAAAAATTACGATTATGCATTTGATTTTCATAAAAAATACAAAATTAAAAATGGCAAAAAATGTAATTCATCAACACATTCTTGGAGATTTATTTCAATAGTTAAGATAACATAATGCAACATTTTAAAGGTACGAATACGGCACATCTCCTCACTGTTCGTTTACAAGGCTGGTGACATTCTTGTGAATGTGTTTTCTGAAATGAAAGCCGAGTGTTAAGTTCAGGGCTCAGAGGTGTTTTCGTTCTGAAGTGAGGTCAGACGAAGGTGTCATCTTTATCCATCATGCCCTCGCCTCCAGTCATAGTCACGGGTGTTTATGGTCACGAACGACGCAGACATTAAAAACATGAAGCTGCGTCGAAAGCGACTCTCGAGACTCTCAGTCCTTGAGAATATAAACTCTGGGTCCCATCAAACTGCTCCGCTCAGACGGTGAACTACAAATGAAGCATTGAAATTCCACTTTGGGGAAGCTACTATGATTTGTGCGATCGTTCTATGCAGTAGTTTTATAAATAGCATTGCCTGCTCACTATTTTTAAGTCCCAGTGGTGCTTTTCTCTCTAAACTGGTGCATGCTGTCACTTCACATTGCAGATCACCGCATTCATGCTGCATCCCTCCTGTTCTCTATGCAGTCCGTGACTTTTCTCTGTGTTTTATCACAGGTTGAATTAAGGCTGGACAGTGGTGATGTCACTGCAAAGTAAGTTCAATCCTTTAGGAATCGACGTTTTTCATGTTTTCCAGTTTTTTCTTCGTGTATTCTCTTAAACGTCTGAGACCGCCTCTGAAAATGTTTCGCAATTTAATGTGGATTCATACGAGTACAAATTAATAAATTATATTACCAGCATAAAACATGAAGTGAATAAAATTAGCATAAATCTTAATGTCACGGTAGTACATTTTTTAGAGCATGAGCTGCACGTAAAAACATTGATTTCACAAGGCCAGTGTCACTAATTTGCCTGTTAGTGACTTGATAATAAAAAAGTATTAAATAAGTATTTATTAATTAATAATATTAAATAGTAAAGAAACAAACAGTGAAGTAAAATTTAAGAATTTACTCCATAATGTTTTATAGTTTGATTAATGTTGTAATTTATATATATGTACATACACACACAAACAGTTTAATGAAACTAATAATATGTAAATAATAATGTTGTTATTATGATCATTATTATTTTCAAAAATTTATGTAACTATTTATTGGCTATTTTAACCATATAATTATTTCAAAGTGTCAATTATATATATTTTGAATATTATATTATTTTACATTTAGCCTTAAATATAATATACATTATATATATATATATATATATATATATATATATATATATATATATATATATATATATATAATTTATATTTTGTATTTTTTAGCAGTTCATTTAATTGTATCATTATTATGTATAGTATTTGAATACATTTACTATATACTATTATGATATATATATATATTATATATATATATATAAAAATACGATATAATTACACTGAATAGAAAACATTATATAGAAATATGTTATTTGTATTCTATAGAAAATATATGAAGCTAACATCCTACAAATTTTAATTAGCAAATTATTATCTATGAAAACACATCTGCTGACTCTATTTAAAGCGAAGCTCTAAGCCCTTGTCAAACATTTGCTAATATTGGCGCTCATCTCCTGCAGTGAGCGAGGCAGAGGGGGCTGTGAAGGTGGAGGAGTGGCAGCAGACGTTTTACACATCAGACTCGGGCATTCAGTCCGGAGCCACCACCATTCGAGACGAGGACGAGTCTGAGATCAGCAAGAAGTACAGCGTCAGTGCCAGCGCTGGCGAGAGCGCCACAGGTAACGTTCTCTCCAAAGGTCTCCATTCGCCTCTCCTCAACATTTTGATGAATTATATGACCCGAGGGCCTCCGAAATTTCACATTAGAGTCAGTGGCACTGAACCCCTCTGCAAGGGCTGCGTCGTTCTGCTGGACTCGTGCAACGTTCACAATGTGTTTTTTTGTTTTTTTTTGCTTTCTTAGACATAAAAAGCGTGCCGTCTATGAGCGTGCATTAAAGGGATAGTTCACCCCAAAATAAAAATGTGCTGTTAATTTGCTCACTTTCGGGCAGACTAAGATGTAGGTGACTTTCTGTGTGCTGTTGAACAGCGAAGATGAGTTTTGGTTGAAACTGTGGTCCTTGGTAGTTAGTAGAAAAAAGGTCAAAAAAGCAAATGCAGGCAAAACAAAATTAATACCTGCTGAAATACTGAGGTCATATGAAGCGAAATGATCAGTCTGTGCAGAAACTCAACATTATTTACAACATGATTACCTGCAATCCAGTCCTCAGGTCTGGAGTAACGTCCGGTTCACAAACGAATCATTCTTTTGAATCGTTTTGTTTTGATGAACTACTTGAAACAGTTCACTAACTTCAGTTCCGAATCTTGAGCAGCGCTGCTCTTTGCTTTATTTATATAATTGCGTATACGTGATGTCATTGAACAAGTTCATAGAAGTGAACTATCTGAAAGAATCGCTTCGCCAAAGAGAATCGTATTTCTCAGTTGGCCTGAGGCTCTGGATTAAAGGTAATAATGTTGTGAATAATGTTCCAGACCAATCGTTTCGCTTTACAAGACCTTAATAATACAACCAGGAGCCACTGATATTTATTTTGTGTTCCCTGATATACTTTTTTTCTTCTTTAAAAACCAATAGCCATTGAATTACATTATATGAATCACCAAGAACCACAGTTACAGCTAAAAGTCTTCTTTATTGTTCAACATCTTTGATGGTCTTATGGTGAGTTTCCACTGTTCTCCACTGCACCACGGCTCAGAGAGTCTTGCTGCTTTATCCCTACATGATGCATATTAAATACACCTGTGGTTTTCCCATTATTCTTTGTTGTCATGGTGCATGTCGTCACTTGTAAATGTCTGGGGATTTTAAAATAGATTCTTCGCTATGGCAGCAAAAGTGCGTTCGCGTAGTTCGGAAGAAAGCTGCAAATTTATCGTCCGCCCAGAGCCAGTGACATTTAGAAACTCATCCCAACACTCAGTTCAGTAGATTCACATTTTATGGTTTGAACATTATTGCTATCACAACAGAACCTCTGAAGACCCCTTTCCGACGCTTCCGATGCTTCCAGCATGGATTGCACTTTATTCGGGGAGTCACGTTATTCCCACCTCTGCTTTTCTGGTGTCAATCTATTCTGTTATTAAATGTGCCCTGAACCACGTCTGTACTGCATCACTCTGCAAAATATAGCGTGATTCAGCGTGGGTTATACAATTATGGCATCCAAAATCAAATTGAAAAGCCACTATAAAGTCTGAGCTCTTATAAATGGTAAAATAGCCTGTAAGTGTACATCTGTGACTGCACATCGATTCTATATTTATTCAGTCTACTTAGTCTATTAGTCTATATATCGCAAATATTAGGGACAGTCAAACATTAAAAGATATAATTAATATAATAATAATATTAATAATGGAAGAAGTGATACATTTAGTATCTAATACTAAATATAATTGCATTATTGTTATTATTATTATTATTATTATGTCAAGTTGGAGCATATTTCTGAGCCACACTGTTAAATTTTTTAAGGTTTTTGTCATAAAAATAGCACACAAAAAATGTATTTGTGCTGTCAATTGTGATTAATCACATACAAAATAAAAGTCTTTGTTTAGATAATATATGAGTGTTTACTGTGTATATTATATATATATGCATATGCATTTAAGAAAAGTTTATATATTTAAATATTAAATATATTATGTAAAATCTAAAAATACAAACAAATACATTTTCAAAATATATACTGTTTTGTGCGTATTTATATTTACATAATAAACAAACACATTACACATTTATACACAAACAAAAACTTTTATTTTGTATGCGATGACTTGATCGACAACACTCATTTTTATTTTTATCCAGTTTTTCTGTTTGCAGGTTACCTTTTCATAGCAAATCAGAAAGTTACATCACTTATCATGTTGCCTTTATTTATATAACTCTATATACGATAGAGGCTGCTTCAAAGCAGCTTCACAGTCTTAAATAGGACAGTTAAAGAATCAGTGATTCATTATAAATATTTGTTTTATTAAACAGTCTGAGTTCTCCTCAGCTATAAAGCAGCTCTGCAGGTAGTTGTGCCATTCAGTTCAGTTCATGTTGCTTCTCAGTAGTATCAGTGCTGTCGAATCAATGATATTATTGAGTATTAAGTGTTAAAATGGTTGTAATGCATCACCCTGAGGCGCTTGTTGGCTTAATGCAGTCCTTTCTTAATCTGCGCTCAGATATCGAGGCTCAGTACAGTCTAACTCGAGCTCAGAGAGTACGCGCGGCCATGTTCCCCGAGACGCTGGTGGAGGGAGAGACGGTGCTCACCACGCAGAGCAATCCAGACCAGCCCACCAATGTCCAGAGACTGGCTGAACCCTCGCAGCTCCTCAAAACAGCCATCGTCCACCTCATCAACTATCAGGATGACGCTGAGCTGGCCACCCGCGCCGTACCAGAGCTCACCAAACTGCTGGCCGACGAGGACCAGGTACCGTTGACAAATTAAAATACGTACAAGCATCTTTTTTGATTAAAATCAAAGGCCTAAGACCAAGGGGACCGAGGTCTACCAAACAAGCCCGGCTTATTTCAGTTAGTCTGACTTATTTTGAACCAAATCAAAATGAAATCAAGTTTGCCAAATGGCTTTTTCGTTAAACTTGTTTTATGAAACAGGATCCAGAAACTGGGATATAAGAGCTGAGCCGATATCTTAGATTTGGAGTGAAGTACAAAAGATTGGACTTCCTGTCATTCTCAAAGAATTAAGATGGGGAGTGCTTGCGATAATATGAGATGAATCGTTACGCAAGATGGGAAATAATCTCACAGGGTGAACTAGAAACGTAGCAGGAGAAAGAGGGAATGAAGTGAAATAATAACGATATGATGTGAAAAACAACTTTAGGATATGATCTATTTTCCAAGTTAAATTACTGGCTGCCGAGAGCTTGCAACCATTGTAAGTCTAAAAACATTTAGAAACCACATTTCTCAGTTTTTCTATTCATGCCGTGTGAATACTTTTGCATATTTTTGCATGTTTTTGCATATTAACACTTTACAGTTTCTTTTTTCGAGAACACATTTTCCAATTCTGTATACATTGAGCAATTTTAATACCGTGATGAGTCACCACTTGGGAAATATAGTTCTTTACCTCCGCTTCACCCAAAAATGATAATTTACTGAATATTTAGTCGCTACCCAAGATGCAGATGCAACATTAAAACCCTTACTCAGCAATGGATCCTCTGCAGTGAATGGGTGCCGTCAGTATGAGAGTCCAAACAGCTGATAAAAACCTCATAGTAATACACTTGTAATCCACACCACTCCAGTCCATCAGTTCACATCTTGACAAATAAGAAACAAATCCATCATAATGAAGTCCTCTGTTCAAAATATGACTTTCTTGACTCTCATTCCATCCACTTGGCACCCATTTACTGCAGAGGATCCATTGCTGCATTGTTGCCAAGTTTTCCCTCAGAACTGGGCTACTTTAACACTGCAGCCTCTGATTGTTTTTGAAGCGTGTGATTTTGGGGGTTAGAGTTGGGCAAGTTCTGAGCAGCAATTGGGCAGGTTTTGTTGTGAAAATCTGGCAACCCTGCATGGCTAAACAGATGATGTATTTTTTTGTAATTTAATGTTACTTTGTCATTCAGTGTAACAACATTTTTTACAAAAAGTTACACAACATGCTTATTCTGACTTGTACATACTCAAATATATAAAAGAATAAGGAAGCATATTAAATTTTGTTGTGTTTTAAATTAAAAAAACTTACTGACAAATGGATAAAACCTAGGATAGTGGCAAATTAAAATAAATCATAAAATTACAACTAATTAGTATTTGAGGTGAAAGTAATTCATGTTTTAATGTGTCATAAATAAATATGCCTGACAAGATTGTTAAACGGAATGACATTTTAGTGGGTAAATTTAGTAAATCAGGGAAAAATGTATCATATTTATTTTTGGCTCAGAAAAACAAAAACAAAATTGCAATTAAATCAAACAGAAAACTTTTAGATTTTTTGGGAAAAACAACAACAATTTAAAGCACTTAATATTTTTATGGTTAAACCGTTTTTGTCACATCGACTGAAATGTCACTTAAGCCCGTCTGGTTCTCGTCTCTCAGGCTTACTGCACATCAAAGTTTATTTATGCAAGGTTTTCTTTTCCCTATGCAGGTGGTGGTAAACAAGGCAGCTCTGATTGTGAACCAGCTTACACGGAAGGAGGCGTCTCGCCGCGTGCTCATGCAGTCTCCTCAGATGGTGTCGGCTGTGGTGAGGGCCATGCAGAACACCGGAGACCTGGAGACGGCGCGCTGCGCTGCCAGCGTCCTGCACAGCCTCTCCCACCAGCGCGAGGGACTGCTAGCCATCTTCAAATCAGGCGGCATCCCCGCGCTAGTGCGCATGCTCAGGTCAGTACACGCCTGAGGAGCTCGTGTGTAGTGTTTTACATCTACAATGCGACATATTTGATATGCATGTTGGTGTTTGCTGGCAGAACGTCTCTCGTAAGCTGCTGTAACTTTTGGGTAATAAACAGAACTACGCACTAGGGTTGGGTATTTTCCGATAACGGTGGCAAATTGGTGCTTTTAAAACGGTTACTGTGCCTAAATGGTGCCTGAACCGATACTTATTAAATTAAAAAAACGTAATAAATGATTTCCTCAAAAAGGATGGATTGGACATTAGCACTATAACATATCGGTTTCATTCATACGTGACACCAGAGGGCGCCCATGCACAAAAAACGTATATCATATATCCAGATATCCATATATTCAGAGAAGTAGCTAAACTCTGTGAAGAGCAAACAGAAGATATAAAGTTTTGAATGATAAAACAAAGGCAAGAAGCACTCGGCTGCAACAATGCATCGTTTATCACTGTTACTCTGATCTGAGTATTTTTTAAAGTAGCCTATGGAACATATTTTCTGCTTCTGTGAAAAAAAAGCAACATCAGATCACAAAAGGAAGCATTTGACTGGTATTGTGGAGTAAAAATGTTATAATAATCTATTTTGCTGGTCAACAGGTTTATAAATGTGCAAACAAGGGAAGTTTCGCTTTAGGCATTTTAATTGAAGCTTTTAATTTCTCTTAACTTAGCTAGTTAACGGAAGGCCATCTGCTTTTAAGCAATTTTGCTGAAAATAAATATGTAAAATACAAAAATGTATAGAAATAAATTAGAAATGTCACAAAAATATTAATGCATTTAATTTATTTCATATTGCTAAATGATTAAATAATTAAATGAAGAAAACAGTAAACATTTCGACTAGATTTTGGCATTATATCTACTTCACAAAAATAGCTGTTTGCTTCAAATGATCTTTTTATGTAAAATGATAAATATTAAAGCCATTTCAGAGAATTTAATATCAAAGGCTAATAAATGTGATATTTGTATCTCTGAAAATGAAGATACGCGGTGTTGACTTATGTATCTGTGATATTAGATAAATGATGAACGACAGATGCCTTGCTGGTCTAATGCTTTCATGTTTTAATTAGTCCCTTGACTGTACATGGACAGACAAATGGTTTCGGTTGAATAGCGGCGAACGTTTGATGGGCGTTCGCAGTTCCTATGAGAGCCCTTTAAGGACCGGCGCTAGATCATCGCCAAACCAGCACTAACCAGCCTGGACCGGCGTGGAAAATCACGCTGGTTTTAAGACGGGTCGGCGGGGAAGCCGTAATCCTTCCGTCTCTGGTCCGGTCAACCTGTCGTTTTCTTCCCCCGTCGTATTAAGCTTGCTTAGCTCTTCTCTGGTTGCCGTGCACATTCATTTGCGCTAACCTCCGGCGCATTCTGATGAACGCTGTGACTAAGCAGTGCTAAAGCGGGACAGCGTGTCCGTTTTCTGTGTATGGAAGCGTCCGCTGCACTGCGAGGGCTGTATTTTAGAGATATATTTGGACTCTGATGGGAAATTTGCTCTGTCAGAAAGCCCATTTGCAGCAGATGTTGTGATAATAGAGTAGAGCGGGATCTTTATGACCATGCATCCAGGGCCGCCGCAACTTTGACACGGTATCACCATATTAAGTTACAGGGACAGTCTGCCTGCTGCAGTCTGTAGTTAAATGTCTTGCTCAAGGATGATATCTTAAAGATTGCTGCGTGGGGCCGCTTTGATAGCAGTCTAGATGTTTAAAGGTGGCGTGTGTGATATTTCTGGTGTGAAAACACTCTTTTATGTTCCGGTTTAATATGCACAGACGAATTTGAAGGCTGTAGCTCTGCATCCTGATCAATGATGGCAGGACTGTGCGTTTCTCTGCTAGTTCTCTAATTGTCTAAATAATATAGTGCTTTTCCCGTCGCTTATTCATTTTTCAAACTGAGGTCTGGAACACTGGGGGAAATCCTGTGCAAAGAATAGCAACAAATGCATTTTGACATTATGAAAAATAGTTTTGGATTAATTATTGTAGAATAATTTCTATAATAACGATATACAATGTAGATATTTATATAGTTATTATTTATTCGAATAATAAATCATATATTTATTTTATTCATATTTATTCCTGTTTATCTCGTGAAAATTTTACATTTGTGTTTAATAATAATAATAATAATAATAATCTGCATAATTGTATTAATAATAATGTTATTTATATGTTATTAATACAATTCTGTCAATAGAAAAGAAATATCTCCTTCCCCGAAAGCAAAAATAGAGAAATTTCTGTTCTATGTAAAATAATTATTTTTATATTTTAATAAATTTAATAATAAATATTGGTCCGTCTTTATATATTAGGTGGCCTTACAATTAAATTATTTATAATAATTATTTATAATAGTTTATTATAAATAATAAAATTATTTATAATAGTTTGCCTTATAAAAGGCAAACTATACTTAATTAACTAAGTAGACAGTAAATATTTTCTAGATGATATTTTAATAGCTTGTTTTTAGCAACATATGACGTGAAAGCTAACGAAAGCTTCTGTTTTATGAACTGTGTCTCTCACACAGGGATTCTGGGTGTTAATAGCGGTCTGATTTAGAAAACGTTATAAAGACTTTATTCTCTCTTCAGTTCCCCTATGGAGTCAGTGCTGTTCTACGCCATTACCACGTTACACAACCTGTTACTGCACCAGGAGGGAGCCAAGATGGCGGTGCGTCTGGCCGATGGACTGCAACGGATGGTCCCTCTTCTGAAAAAGAGCAACCCTAAGTTCCTGGCCATCACCACAGACTGCCTGCAGCTGCTGTCTTACGGCAATCAGGAGAGCAAGGTATCATCACTAGCCATAGAGACTCACAGAGTGCTTGCATAGAGTATATTTTTATACGCGCTGTCTTTCTCTTTTCACAGTTGATCATCCTTGCAAATGGAGGGCCTGAAAGTTTGGTGTTCATTATGAGAAACTATAACTACGAGAAGCTCCTGTGGACCACCAGCAGAGTCCTGAAGGTGCTTTCTGTCTGTCCAAGCAACAAGCCGGCTATTGTTGATGCTGGTGAGTGAATGTTTTTGCCTTTGTTTTTTATTCTTAGACCCTAGAGGAATATTCTTATCTCTTTTCTTTAACTCCCAAGCACTGTTCTCTTGGGCGTTTTTGTATCATTTCCCTTTAACGTCACAATCTTCTTTGTCTGAGAATATTTTTTCCCACTTTGGTGAATTTATTTGCTTGACATTTACAGTCATTCATGATGATCACATTAAGTATTTCTGAGATTGCTGCAGATGACTTGTTTGTCATGTAACCAAACTATAAAAAAAAGATTTGAATCATAATACACTTTGGGGTTGGTAAGATGTTTTTGAAAGAATTGTCTCAAGCTCATTAAGGCTGCATTTATTCTGATCAAAAAATACGATATTGTTCTGAAATATTTTTTTTACAATTAAGCCGTTTTGAATATAAGTAATTCATTCCTGTGGCACGAAGAATTGTCAGCATCCTCACTCCAGTCTTCAGTGTCATTGATCTGAATAAAAGCATTATTTAAAATAAAATAAAAAAATAACCTGAACCCTGAAATTTGAATGCAAATCAACTGATGATTCAGCTTTCTGAGCATGACCAGAAATCACTAGAAAATGGCTGTAACTTTTCTTCTTTATTACTGTTCCATGACTAATATTTTCAGGTTTTTCTGACCGTGAAAGACAGTGTAGAGTGCCAAATTTTTTGGAGGAGAGAAGGGAAATGGGATTGAGACACATTACAAGCAAAGTTTTAGTCTGCATCATTTTACGCGAACGTCAGGACTTGACATATCAGCAAGTCAGTGTGTTAAATCGCTATATTAGAGTCCCAGGATTACATGATTTTCCATTAAAATTAATATTACAGGTGCGGTTGAAAAGCCCACCTTTATCAAACCCACCACTTATACCGTCGCTGTATGGATGTTACTTTATTAACGCTGACCTTTCAGCGAATTAATACTTAGATATACAACGACAAAGGTTGCGGTACTAAAATATCTCGCTCTATCGTGCCTGCCAGAGCTGATCTCATAAAAGTCTTCACAGTTATGGCGTCTTCCCATATGAGGTTTCGACGCTCGTCTTCAGAAAGCGCTGAGGATCAGGTAGTTACAACACTGGATGAGAGGCAGTTCTCAAGGATGTCTCCTAATCTCCTTCCCTCTTTTTATCTTCCTAAGCCATGTGGCTTTTAGTTTATCTGCACAGACTCCAAAAGACATTTCTCTCCCTTTGGCAGACAATGGCTAATCCATGGAGAAATACAGCCTTCTTCTTTTTAGAGCAGGTTGTGTAGCCGGATAGTTTTGTCCTTTCTTCTTTTTTTGTGGCTAAGTCTGATAAATATGGACTCTAAGCCTTTTTTCTCTCCATTTGGCAGGAGGTATGCAGGCTCTCGGCCAACATCTCACAGGTTCGAGTCAGCGTCTGACACAGAACTGCCTGTGGACCCTGAGGAATCTCTCTGACGCTGCAACCAAGCAGGTAAAACGAGCTGTTTCAGTCTGTAGACCGTATGTTTGTTACAATGGCGCGCTGGACTTAAAGGTACAGTTCACCTTAAAAATTCAATTTAGTGTTTGTTTACTCGCCCTCAGGCCGTCCAAGATGTAGGTGACGTTTTTCATCAGTAAAGCAGATTTGGTTACACTTTATTTTAAGGTGTCCTTGTTGCAGTGTAATTAAACATTTAAAGGGTTACTCCGACTCTAAATTAAAATTTGGTCATTAATCACTTACGCCAATGCCATTCAAAAATCGCAAAGCTTTTTTGTCTTTGGGACTCCCAGAAAACCAGGAGGCTTTTGACTGTCCCATTGACTACCAAGTAAATTGGCCCAGAAAAGCATAAAGGCATTATCAAAAGCAGTCCATCTGCCATCAGTGGTTCAGTCTGAATTTTATGACGTGTCAAGAATCCTTTTTCCATGCAAAGAAAATAAAAATGTGTCTTTTCTGTGCCTCTCCACATCAGCTCTGTTTTTGGAGAGTATCCACTGGATGCAAACGTTGTATGCTGTTCTATGTATTTACGCTTTGATTTGAACGAAAACAGCGCTTCCTTGTGTAGATTGCAAGAGTTAGAGGGGTAAACTAAAGGTGTTTTAGCTGATTCTAGAAGATGGCTAAGGATTCAGCTGCTCAGAGTTGAGCAGGTCATTCCACCAGGAGGGAACAATTAATGAAAAGGTCAGTGAAAGTGATTTTGTGCCTTTTTGGGATGGTACAATAAAGCCATTTTCACTTGCAGAATGCAAGCTTCTAGAAATCTGAAGTAATTAATTTAAATAAAGGTCCAGAGTAAAAGACTGGATTTTCTCAATCAGGTAGGGTACAAGTGATTTCAAAACATTTCAGCTGGTTTAAATATATTGCATATGTATGCATTTATTTTGTATAGAATGCATTTGGTTGCGGTTACACTGCAGTAAAGCGCTTCATTGCAGTATAACAGTATCTCTTCAGCAGTACAAATAACAGTGCAGAATATTAATAACTGTGACTTTGACTTTCATAAACGTCACAGTATAATGAGAATGCTATTATAATAAAACACTGTGAATTTTTAAAGTTTAATTGCAGTGTTTCTGCACGTTGTTGGTGAAGAACATGTCCACAAAAGGAGTTCATTCAGAGCCACGCAGACACGCTCATGCATTCGGGGGGACCTTTGTGCAGATGGCCTGAAAGCTTTAATATTAACATTATGTTGTATGTGTTAATGTCAGTAGCTAATTATGACTGTTGAATGTCTGACTCTTGGTAATGTACATATGATTAGAAAATTCAGATTTGACTATAAAAATCTTAGCCGTGGACCGTTTGTTGGAACCACAAGCATTTCTGTCTCGGCAAGGTTGAGTTGAAGGTGATGGCCCTTTATCCAGCAAGAAGTATCTGTTAGACAGGTTGGATCCTCAGGATGAAATGAGAGGTAGAGTTGAGCGTCATCAACATTGCAGTGATATGAAAAGCCATGTTTCTGAATGACAGAGCCTGGAAGAGAAGTGGTCCAAGAACTGAGCCCTGAGGCACCCCTTAGTAGTTAACACCTCACCTCTCCAAGATACCTATCCGAGAAATAAGAAACAAAACATTGAAGAGTGTTGACATCTGGTGGTTAACCGTGCCAAAAGCATAATTTTAAGAAGCTACGAGAATACTTTTTGTGTGCAACCGAAATAAAAATAACTTAATTCAACAACTCTTCTCTTCCGTGTCATTCATTTACAAGAGTACCACAATGCATCTGTGCGATGCTGCTCATGCAGGAGTCAGCGCTCTGACTCTCGTGAATGCACAACGAAGATAAACAGAGGTCTTACGGGTTTGGCTTGACACAAGGGGGGAATAATTAAAGACGGAAAGCCTAGTAAACACCCAGAAGATTCCATTAACCGCCTAGTAACTGCCCAGAGCATCCTAGCAACCACCCAAAAGTTGGTGAATGAAAAAAGCTGATTTGTGCTTTACCTTGTTAGTGCTTTTTAAGCAAAATTACCCAAATTATCCTCAAGAGAAAAAGTAGTCAATCATGATCGTATAATGAATGCGAATGTGAAATGCCTTTATGAAGCAGATAATTAGAATATTTGCTTACAAATGAAATAACAATGGCATTTTCGACATTGCATTCAGTTATTAGACGTGCGGAGTGCAATCAGAGCTTGAAAGCCACCAAGCAGCTTTCATGTTAGACTGACAGTTTTTACTCTGTACTTTCTAATGCTTTTATATTTCAGGCGACTTGTGGTTTTCATAATTGTTCCTCACCTCCACACAATTTGTCCCTCATCACTGCTACTCAGAATTCAGTGGCCCAGAAAATGCACAATTAATGATAAACAGGTTATCATTTTTGCCCTTATTATTAAATTCTAGGAACAAAAACAACTATTAGCGGCCACGTCTCTCCTTCTGCTCCCACAGAAAGTGTGTAGAATTTAAATGTGTGCTGAGCATCTGTCTGTCTCTAATCTTTCACAAACTCGCGTTCAGTCTTATCTCTCTTTCACTGCCTTTCCTCTTTCATTTTTTTCTTATCTCAGTCTCCTCCTCCTCTATCACGCCTTTCATTTGTGATAATTAGCGGTTATTACTGTCTGATTCTTAAAATATTGTGTCTTTATGTAAATCTTTTTGCACCGTCACTGATCATTTACGATGTATTCAAAAGGTGAATGATAAAGGGAAAAATTTGGGTTCAGTACAAGTTCGACAGTTTTTGTGGCTTGATGTTGATAACCTTAAAGATGATTCCACTTTTTTCCATCTGGATAACAGTGAAGCTCTTGCAATGCATGTGAATAAAGTTTGCGTGTGTTTTAATAGAACAGCTACAAGATGCAAACAAAATCCATGGTAGCAGAGAAAGAAATTAATACTTTTATTCAGCAATGATGCATTCGGTTAAATCAAAGTAAAGATGCACGTTGATTTCTAAATAAATGCTGTTTTTTTTTTTTTTTTTTTTTTTTTTTTTTCACAAAATGTCACAAAAATGAAAAATAAATAAAACTATGTGGAAGATAAATATAAGGTAAAATTCTTATAAACTTAAAAAAAAAGTAATGACAAATGACAAAAACACAACAAAAATGAACTACAATAAAAATGGAAACTTTTTTTATTTTCATATATTAAAAATATGAATACAAATATAAATTTAAATATATGCAAATAAATACCAAAATATAAAATGCAATAGTAAAAATTTTATTAAATAATATTATATACCTAATCAATGAAGAATATTACAAATAATGAAAATGGAAATTGCAAAAAAATAAAACCGGACTCTTTTTTGTTTGATCTCCACACAGGAAGGTCTGGATGGTCTCCTGCAGATCTTAGTGAGTCAGCTGGGTTCAGACGACGTGAACATGCTGACCTGTGCTACTGGCATCCTGTCAAACCTCACCTGCAACAACGCGCGCAACAAAGCCCTGGTCACCCAGAGCGGCGGGGTGGAGGCGCTCATTCACGCCGTGCTGCGGGCCGGAGAGAAGGAGGACGTGGCCGAGCCGGCCGTCTGCGCCCTGCGTCACCTCACGAGCCGCCACCCTGACGCAGAGCTGGCCCAGAATGCAGTGCGTCTGCACTATGGCATCCCCGCCATCACCAAGCTCTTAGGCCAGCCGCACTATTGGCCTGTGGTAAAGGTCTGTATGTGTTATTTTCTGTGTGTGTGTGTGTGTGTGTGCGCGCGTGTGTGTCTGAAGAGCTGCCAATTTGAAAGTCCTCTCCGCCGTTTAAATTTAAAGGTCAGATTTGAATCGTCTGGGGGCAGTTCTTGCGCGCCTTTGATGTGGAAGAACGCTGAGACTTGCTTCTCGTGTTAAGCTGATTTGCTGCCGGATCTTAGTCATTGAGCAGCACTCCTACGCTCCTCTGGGGCTTCGGCGTAATTTTGAGGACACTAGCTGGAACAATAAAAGAGCCCTCTAGCATCATATGCGAGGAGCCGCTGCCATACACAGACTGAGAGCTGTAAATCCTTGTATCAGGATGCCTGAAATAATTTTGTGTTATTTAGAAGCAAAATGATAATGGCATGAAGGTGAGGAAGTGAGGACAGAGTAATAAAGGACAGTCTTTTTGGTAGTAAACAGTCATCAGGAGCCAATGATTTTTAAGGAGAGTTGAGCATCAGAGACCAATTTTTATACAATAAAGTTTAGCAGAAGTTAACTGAATGCAAATGTTATGGTCCTGAATGAATCAGCCATTTGAATGAATCACATAGATAGTAATAATAATACAGTTAATTGAATAAATGATTAAAGGTATAGTTCACGTATCTAGAATGACAGTTGTGTCATAATTTAATCAACCTCATGGTCCAAAAGTAATGTAATGAATTTTATCAAACAAAATATTTCTTGCTGATGCTACTTTTTGTAATGCCTTACACATCAGTGATTTTAAATTATCTTATTTTCTTATTTTCCTATTTGCGGTTTATTAGAATAATTAATAACCACATCATGTAATTAATTAGCTGAACATTTTTTATTTCTTATCAGCCCTAATATATATGTGCGTGCATATATATATATATATATATATATATATATATATATATATATATATATATATATATATATATATATATTTTTTTTTTTTTTTTTTTTTTTATTATTTATTTATTTATTTTTTTATATATATTATGGTCAGTTAGTTAGTACTTTAAGTAGTACTTACATTTCAATTAAAGTCACAAAAAGTGACAGTAAATACATTAAAAACTGATACAAAAGATTTTTATTTTTAATAAAAGCAACTGTTTTTTAAATAATAATAATGAGCATTATCTAGTTAACAATAAGACATTCTTCTTGAGCAGCAAAACAGCATTTAAAGGTCTTTGCACGAAATTCTCGCCTGACATTTTAAAAATAAATACAACCTCATGTCGTGTCAATGATAATACCTGATTAGATCTGGTTGAATTTTCTGCATCTGTAGCGAGCATTTTGATAGGAAAAGATGACTAATATCAAAAAAATAACTAAAACATATACAGAAATCATGTAACGAGTAATGATGCTGAAAAATTCAGCTTTGAATCACAGGAATACATTACATTTTATTTACATATATTCAAATAGAAAAGACATATATCAGAATATTACTGTTTATACTATTTTTGATCAAATAAATGGTGAGCATAAGAGACTTCTTTTGAAAACATAAAAAACTCTTACCCAACTTAAATTTTTGAACGGCAGTGTACAGTGTTTCAACATTTGAATATAAATATTAAGCATTGCAGATGCTCAGTTTTCCATTGCGCTTCTAAAATAACTATCACATGCAGTAACCAGCCAATTTATTTATTTTTATCTTGTTGATGCCTCCATGCTAGTCAAAGCCCTTGAAGCTTGGGGAAATCAGGAAGGTCGTGGTGGATGTAATTGGCTGTCCTCGGCTCTCTGATTTGTGGTGGGCCGGACTCTGATTGTCTCTCTCTGGGCACGGGCTCCCGGCACGCATGATCTCCCGCTTAATCGTATCAGACCGCTGGAGCAGAAACCTGTGTGTGTGTGTGTGTGTGTGTGTGTGTGTGTGTGTGTGTGTGTGTGTTTGTGTGCTGTGATCTGTTCGGCACGTGGGTATCGATCCAGAAGAACGAGAACGCCGGGCTTTTATTTTCTCTCGGTCTGCATGTGGCGATTGCTAACAAAATCAACCTGGCTGAATAGGAGATCTCGAAAAAAAAGAAGCGTTTGCATTGATCATGCACTCAGGTGTTTGGTGTGTTTGTGCAGATGTTGAGCTGATCGATAATAGTGCTTTTAGACTTATAAAGACAGATTTATATTAGACTTATCTGTCACTGCTGTCGTTGAAATGCAGACAGGCATTAATGCATCGCTTAAATGAAAGGGTCCAATAGAAGGTATATTAATAACATGATGTGGGAAATGAAATGATCTCGACAGAAAAAGCAAATCGCTTTTAATACGCTACTGATATAGCTTCATCTCATATACATGTGCATCATTTGACACATTTTCCAAAAGCACTATTAAACGTTTATTTTTTTTTTGTAGCTGTAAAACATTTTAAATGCGGAAAACTACTAAGTGCACCTTTAAATAATGCAGTAAACCCCAAGAGATTCTACGAAGAACGGAGATCTTTTTTAATATAGTTTTTTCATTTTCAGTTTTGGGATTTGGTCAAATGTTCGCTTGCTTTTTATTCCCTGTTTTCCTCAGATTTGCCAAGAGACCGAAAGTCACATATTTATTTTTATTACCTTTTTATACCTTGCCTCTCATTTTCTGTCATCCTGTTTTGTTTTGTTTTACACGGTATTAAAATTAAACCATTTTATTTTACCATAGTATTTTTATTTATTTGTTCATTCGTTTATCTGGAAACCGATGCATTCATTTATTTGCGAGCGTGATAAAAGAATTGCCATAAAAATGCATAAACAAAAATGTTCATAGCTTTTTTACGAACGGTAGTTAATTATATGCTTCTCATATTTATTCTCAACAGTACTGTCACTGTAACGTGTTCAGATTGGCTAAAAAAGCCAAAGATTGTGATTAAAAGCCTGATTAAGATATCTTAATATGAACTTTCTCTCTTCTAAAACCAAACGAATGACTATTTTCCCCAGTAATATAGTTGTAGCTTCTGTAGTTTGGCCCAGCATTTTTAAAACTGCTTTGGTTCATTCTGGTTATTTACTATCTTTGCAACTCCATGTCGGCCAATTCTCATTCATTTGCGACTGCAAGTCAACTAGCTATCAGAGTAGATTGTTAAGGTAGGTTTAGGGTTAGTTGAATGTTAGCATGGTATATGTTGTGAACCCATCAAAATAAAGTCTTATCATTTAGGCAGACAGTCTACTAATACTGTGCAGATACTGTTAGTAGAAAGTGGACTTGAGCATTACCCTGCTTATTTCGTATCGGCTAGAACAGAATGCAGAAAACCGTTCGAGAGTTTCACAAATGTAATCCAAGCGTCCCGGTTTGGCTGATGGCTTTAGTTGCTTCCAGGCAGGGTGGAGAGAAAACAGCACTAATGTAACACACATGATGTGTGGAATGCATTGCATCCCGTTTATTTCGAAGGCGTTTCGGCGCTTGACATGGCTTGCCGACCCACCCCGAGGAGACCCGCTCTATCAGAGGAACGCCGCTGACTAATGAAGCGTTATGAGGGAGGCCGTATGAAATTAAGCGTTTACACAGCGCTCTCGGTGCACAGACGGTTAGGCAGACGTAAAATGACAAACGCTTCACATCAATGCGTGACATCTCTCTGAACTAGATCGTCAAGTGACATACAGGTGATTTCACCCACCGGTATTCTCTTGTGCATCCAGGCGTCCACAAACGTTCGAGCCTCACACCGAGCATCCCCTCCTAAACTTCGTTTTCAGCTCAGTTTTTTAATTAAGAAAGCATTATTCCCGCGAGTAACATCGCTCGGTTGCCATCATGTTGACGTCGGTGCATGGGTTTGAGTCGACAGTCAGCACTTTGGGATTTACAAGAGTGAGTCACTTGTTAAAGATGATGAAAGCTTTGAGGAACGGACTTACAATGAGCGGCACAATGATGAATTTACAACAATTGAGTTTAGGTTCAGATTATGTCTTTCTGAAAAGGTACGGCGCCACAAAAGTGGGGCACGGTTCATTGTGTTTAAGAGACTTTAGCTAAACCCATCACAAAGAAAAATCACAAAGGGGATCTTTTTCAAATTATTTTTTTCCGTAGGCCGCAGAAAGATTCATAGGACCGCGAGTGTTCGAATTTGGAGAGACGTTTGCTTGATTTTTTTTACCTTGCTGTGCTAATTTTTCTCGAGACCTGTGATCAGCTTTGCCCAAAATACAGAGACAATCAAAAGCACACGTCAGTGTAAACCCAATGTAAATTTCTCATTAAATTCTGAGCGATTTCAATGTATTTAAGTATTTTTTTTAGAAAAAATCATCAGCCATAATCATACATAAACTCAATTAATTTAAATATAAATATATTTTTTTATATAAATATAAATTCACACCACAGCAAATCTTATCTTATTTTATTTTTATTTATTTCTGCTGTGTTTATATTTAAATTATATTCAAATTAAAGAGATCAAACTTTTATTTAGAGCATTTTTAAAAATATCAAAACGGTGTCAAATTCATTCAAAACCAAATTACGAGGTATTTTAACTAATTTATTGTTTGCTTGTTTGTTTGCATACTTAAATAGCGGTTTTATTGATTTATATCCTGTGTTAGGCACGTTAAGAAAAAGAATGTCTGCGGCGAAAAAAAAAAACATTTAAATTATGCTTATTTCAATATAAACTCAAATATTTTTGGAAACCACTGCTTTAATCCAATTGCGAAGCAATAAGAAAAAGCAAACAAATAGATGACGGTGTTTGATTCTATACTTTTTCTATATTGTAGGCCACAGTGGGTTTGATTCGTAACTTGGCCCTGTGTCCGGCCAATCAGGCGCCTCTGAGAGAATCTGGGACAATCCCTCGACTGGTCAACCTGCTGCTGAAAGCTCATCAGGAAACTCAAAGACACGGCTCAGGGGCCCAGCAGACCTATCAGGTGCGTCTGTAGCTTATTATACCTGTGCATGCGTATCCTCTTTATTCACCCCCACATATAGGCCGAAGCCCTCAGAGGGAGGTCAAAATACAATCCAATTAGCATCAAGGTCCCAGTATTTGGCATAGACCAGGTCCCTTTAGCACCAGAGTTAATGTTTTCTTCACACTTCACACAGGATGGCGTACGCATGGAGGAGATCGTGGAAGGCTGTACAGGCGCTTTGCATATACTGGCCAGAGATCCCATCAACCGAGGGGAGATCGCCAGCATGCAGACCATTCCTCTGTTTGTGCAAGTACTGAACCAGTTCATGGCAGTCCTTGAGCGGTGTGTGTTGAGATGTGTGGGTGATGACTGCGGAGCGTCTGGATGATGTTTGCTTGTGCGTGATTGTCTGTGTTTATGTACTCCGCTAGCAGTGTCAGTGAAGCTGCATTTCATTTTTTTTTTTTTTTTTTTACATTTAAAGTACTGTCAAGCTACCCTTTTGAAAGACGCTAGCTATGCTACAAGCAAAAAGAAAAAAAGAGTGATATATTTTCTAAATACATAACTATCAGGTGATAACTTTTAATGTTAACTTTTAACGACAAACAAACAGTCGCAATATTAAATTAGAAGAGTTTATCAAATGTATATCATTTATATAAAATGAAACAAATCGATAGCAAAATAGTATTTAACAAAATATTTCAAAAGGCATTTATATATATATATATATATATATATATATATATATATATATATATATATATATATATATATATACTATAGTATATTATAACTCTATATATATACACTTTATTGTTATTGTATTTATCTATTTACATTGACTTTACTTTCATTTATTAATTTTTCAATTTTGTCATGCTTTTTTACATTTTATTAGGATTACATATATATAATTTTACATATGTGTACATACATATACATTACTTACACACCCAGTAACCCATATATATGTATAGTATAGAAAGTATAGAAATATTACATCAATTAATAAACAATTAAAACAATTAATAATATTTTTCATTAATTGAAAAAAGCTGAAATAAAACAAATTTTAATATAATTCAACATAATAGAAATATTACATCAAAAATTTGATGAAAAGAGTATAGTATATATATATATATATATATATATATATATATATATATATATTTTTTTTTTTTAATGTAATATTTCTATTACATCATTATTAATTGTTTTAGTTTTAACAACACTGATTATGTGCAGGGCTCAATGTTCAGATTTGAGTCACACATGTGAATCTGGATTCTAATTCACTGTGTTAAAAATTGTAGAAAACGTGACATTAAAAATCATTTTGTTGCTATTTTTTGAGAAAAAAAAAAGCTTGTTATTAAGAAAGCAACAGTTTTAAATGTCACAATACTTCCCAAAACACTGCGTTATGTTACGTAAAAGCTTTAGCACATGCTTTTGTCAAAAGTGACTTCAAAAGTGCAAGACTGTTTAAAAAAGAACAGCCTTGTAATGAGATGTGGGTGTTTATAAAGCAGTAGTGAAACAGCAGAGATGAGGGGTTTTGTGTGTGTAACCCCTCTCATTCTTTGACTTCCTCTCTCCTGTTAGCTTCTGTACTCCTACGTGGAGAACATAAAGCGCGTGTCTGCCGGTGTTTTGTGTGAACTGGCTCTGGATAAACAGTCTGCTGAGATGATCGACGCGGAAGGAGCCTCTGCACCTCTAATGGAGCTCCTGCACTCTCCCAATGAGGGGATCGGTGAGTGACAAAGTTCAATGCCACGCCTCAATACGGCAAGCTCCTTTAACATTCAATGTATAAAACGTATACCAGCAAAAGTGGATCCCTGCTGTTTCAAATGATGCATTATTTTTTATCTGTACAATCAAAAAATGACAATTACTTCTTTTCTCTGTCATCAAGAAAAAACTTGAAAGTTAGTATATACGTATTACATATACGTATTTTTTTCTCGTGCTGTCAAACGATTAATCGCGATTCATCAAAATGAAAGGTTTAGCTTATATTATATATCTCTCAATAAATGATATACCTCAATAAATTCTTAATTATTACTGCTTATTAATAGTTAGTAGAGTAGTTAAGTTTAGGTAATGGGCAGAATAAGGTGTTGTAAAATAAAGTATTAATATTTGCTTATTAAACAGCTATGCATTATTATTATATTACTATGCATGCTGTGGGACCATAAAATAAAGTGTTACAAAGGTCTGATTAATAGCGACTAATTGTTTGACTGTACTAACTTTTTTCTTATTTTTAGATACAATTACTTAATATTAGATACTAGCACCTATTAAATAAGTGCGTTTTTGATTAGCGCTTCTTCAATAGATATTAGCACACATTTATTAGTCACTTTATACTCTGAACGTACCTTGTTATTTATTATTTATTATTATTTATTTATTTTTTTACCAATAAAGTTTTTAGTTGAATTCTTCAGTATTCATAAGACAAGTTATAATAAGATAGAATAGTATAGTATAATAGCATAAGTATAATATTTCTTACTAGTAATAATTATAAAAGGTTCTACTACATCATGAATAACTAGTAGTATTTGTTAAATAGGTGCTAAAATATATATCGTCCATTTAAGCTAAGTGCAAATAGAAATGAGATGCTATTTAGCGTTTTAAAAATAGCATTTTCTGTTATTTGAAATTTAAAAAGGGAGAAAAAAGTGTCTTTTGTCATTTTGAAATCTCAATAGACACTCTCTTATACTTTTACTGGTAACAGTGGTATAGTTTCTAGTCGCTATTGAAATAATTGCTATTATAAATAAGAAATGAATTAGTACTAGTATATTTAAAAAGATAAGTTTAAGCACTAGTGGTCAAAGAATGCATACTAGTAGTAATTTAATAAGTACTGATAGCTGAAAAATAAGAACTAATAGCATTAAAACATATAATAGTGTGTTTCATGGAATTAAATGTTTAAACCGCTTGCCATAACTAAACTCCACGTTGTTAAAACACAGAAAAGAGCCACACGCCGTTGGACAGACCACAGCTTGTGCATCCATTTGATTTTGTATCACACTCCCAGTAGAAATACTGTAAGCTGATACAGAAAACTGGCATCTCTGAGCCTCTTCTGTTTACAGTATCACGCCAGCAGCTTTCATAAACCACTAACACTGACGGTGACAGTCTGTGGTAGACGAACAGCGTCAGGGATGCGGCGTGTCGTTATGTTGACTTTGGTGCCTCACTTCAATATAGAAAGGCAGCCGAACACGCGAGTGAATCCTCAGCTCGACACAAAATGGCTTTTAGTCTCTCAAGCTGAAATTTTTACTTTCAGGAAAAGATTTGGGGGATATTATAGAAGAACAGAGTATAAGAACAGCTTTATATATATATATATATATATATATAAGAGGCGGCCATCTGACTGACATGTGACATAACACATCACTTCACTTGATTTGATTTGGGGTGACATTTGATGACGGGCAATGTGTGTGTGTTACATTGTGAAATGAAATTGCATTTTTTTTTTTTACGCTCTAAAGAATGTAACTTATTTAAAGGGGTCACTGGATGCTAAATTCGTTTGAACATAAATGTGCGTTGTCATATATCACTACCCTATAGTGATGAAAATTCACCCAGCGGTTTTTATTTTACCCCTAAAAATAGTATCCCACTCTCAGCGTGTCTGTGTGTTATCACATGCTTGAAGGCCACTCCCACGATAGTTGATTGACATTGCCGTCTTACCCTAGACCTATCTGAAACGTTCCGACTGCCGTTGTTTCGATGCCGGAGCAGAGACGTACACCCAGGACATAAATGGCTCCTAAGCGATCGAGGTGTTTTGTTGTTGAGTGTGTAACAAAGTATGTTACGGACTTTTCATTACGACCCTAAAGAATCATATCAACTTGTGAAAAACGGGCGTGCGATGACCCCTTTTAAAATAGAAATCACTGTAACACTGTAAAAGCCTTTACTGTAATTTTTGGCTTTTTGAGTTGTAATATGTGACCCTGAAGCTCAGTCTAAAGCCGCTGGGGTATATTTACAATAGCCAAAAATACATTGTATGGGTCAAAGTTATCAAAAAAATCATAAGGATAGTAAGCAAAGCGTGATCATGTTCTATTAAGATTGAACTTCTTACCGTAAACGCATGCAATTCAAATTTCTGATTAGTAATAAGCATGGCAAAGAACTTCATTTGGACAACTTTAAAGGTGATTTCCTCTGATATTCAAACGGTTGTACGTCTGCCAAAAATTGTCTGATCCTAACGAACCAAACATCAATGGAAAGTTTATTTATTCGTCTTTTCAGACAATTTTTACTGATCCAGGGTCACGTATAGAATTATTATTAATGTATGAATGCCTGTGTATGTATTTATATGTAGTTCATATATTTGGTGCATTAAATAAATGACACGGAAAATAATAACAGTTGTAATGCATAATAATATGCAAATATGCGTATCAGTAAATCCGCTTGTGATGATTCTGTCTTCCTCAGCCACGTATGCCGCAGCTGTTCTCTTCCGCATCTCTGAGGACAAGAGTTCAGACTACAGGAAGCGTGTGTCAGTGGAGCTCACTCATTCCCTCTTCAAACATGACCCCGCCGCCTGGGAAATGGTGAATATATTTATTCAGGAGTCGCACAGCACTCCAGCACACTCTCGGATTAGTGCACATTATTATTGATGAGCTCGTTTCGAATTACGCATGCCGTGTCAATTTTTAGCAAACGTGATAAAACAATTAAATTGATACGGCATAACTGACTGGAGGCCTTTCGGTGATTGAAAGCTAATGCAAACCAAGTCGGTGATTCAACCCTGACGCGAAACTGAGCGTGCGTCTGTTTTCAACGATTCAAGGTTTCTCGTACAGCGGTCGATTCAACGATTGTCCAGTGCGCATTGATATTTACATATCTTTTTTTAGGTGCGTGTATATGCCTCAGAAAAGTGATGTAGAGTAAAATGCCGATCAGTTTGCTTTTACGAAGGCCTCTAAAGCAAACACACGAAGCTTTTTGCTCACCAAGGCTGCCTTTATTTGACCAAAAATACGGTAATATTGCGAAATATTATTACCATTTGAAATAGCTGTTTTCTATTTGAATACGTTTTAAAGTATAATTTATTTTTGCGATCGAAGCTGAGTTTTCAGCATCACTGCTCCAGTCTTCAGCGTCACACGATCCTTCAATAATCATTCTAGCATGCCGATTCGCTCAAGTTTCTGATATACCTATCGTATCTTTTATCGTATCTTTTAACCGAAGTGTTTGCATTCATATTCTTCCAGGCACACGCCGCCATGCCGCTCGACCCTGGATATATACCAGATGGTGAGTCGAGAGCCCAGCGCATTCACTCGCTATCCTTCTGCTTTAGTACGCAACGCCGCCACAAATTGCCTATTTATCCGGCGCATCTCGCTGCATTAGAGCGGAGAGCATTAAAATAAAATGCCACATGACAAATGAGTTACGGCGTGCGTGTGCGTGTGAGAGAGGGGTCAAAGACGAAAAGATAAAGAGAGACAGTCATTGAATTCGCATTTGTCAAGCGCGAGGGCGGTTTGATTGCGTTGTTGTCGGCCCGTCCCACGAGCTGACAGAACGCTGCGTTCCTCAGAGAGAGATGCGCCGTTCGCTCGTTCGTCAAAATTTGGAAATAAAAACCAAGCCACCCAAACCAGATCACCGTGTTTGATTCTGTTGTGCTGATATTTTGCACATAAAATGTCTTGCATGAGAAACCCCCAGTTTGTACAAATAAGAAAACGATGCAAACGCATCTGTACGAACTCTAAGTCTAACTCAGAATGTAATAATGATTCTGCACTTTTTGTTTTATGGTGAATAATAAGGCATAAGCCGATTCGTGGCATCATTATATAATTAATTATAATTAAATAAAATAATAAAGTAATAATTTGAAAAAATAATACAGCTGTAATATTTTGTCTTGCACAAAACAAACGGCGTTTTCCATGTACGATTAGAAATATGACATGCGGAGGATGAGTGTGTTTTTCTACCTGATTCTTCAGGCGTTTCTGCTCTGGTCTCAGGGGTGGGTGTGTGTGTGCGTGTGTGTTTCTCTCCGAATGTCGGTGTATTAACAAGTGTGACAGCTGGATTCATTGAATTTGTTCATCTGAAATCCCCCTCGGTCACTTACATTTCATTAACCAGCCCTCTGTCAATGTCAAGACTCCTCCATTATGTGAAATTGCTGGAAGTATTTTGCATGTTTTTATTCTTTTTTTCCCCCCACTCAAAGTTGTATCCATCAGCGAGGTGATTAATTAAGGCAATGAAGCTGTGCAGACAGTGTACAATGATATTACTACGATTAGAGGAGTGACACACACTCTGCTTTACTTCTGTACATCTCATTACTGAACATGATGACCTTGAGAAGCCTCCTGCTTTTATAATGGCGCGGCAAATATGACATTCAATGAATAATAGTAATATTATTAAATGACCTTGTAATCATTTAATTGACTGCCAGTTTAACAAGTCCTTTAAAATATATTGTAATTAAAAAGCAACTAATTGAAAAATGTCCGCATATGTTCTGACCAAACTAAATAATTATAGTGTAATTAGAGAAGAATTTTATTGTTGAATTTATTGTATTATATGAATAATCAAATATATTTAATGTATGTTCATATATAATTTGGAACTTTAAAGGATTATATAATATATTGAAAATATTACTTATAACGTCATGAATAATGTTAATATTATTATTAATGTAATATTGATACATAATCTGTACTAATATATATTAATATGTTGCATAATTTATAGAAATTATATACAGTATATCATATCATATTTTATTTTGAGCTTTGGTGACACTTTACAGTAATTTACTAAGTTAGTTCATATTATTGTAATTTTAATATTTTTTTGTATTTAGTATCATAATAACATATAATAATAACAACATATTGATTCAGTATTACATTATATATAATATTGCAGTGCAATGAATGATAATTTGCGATAATTATATATGAATATTGCAATAAATTACACTGAAATAGTATAATATTTAGTTGAATATATTTAATTCAATATTTTGTCTAAATTATAATATATTATGATGGTAAATACAACAAAACATAATATTATAGAAAGCATTTATTATAATATACATAGATGATTTACACAAAATATCAACTATGCATACAGCTAACATAATACAATATACAGTATATAATGCAATATTTCAATAGAAACACATTTCTGGGTGACACTTTACAATAAGGTTAGTTCACGCATTTGCGAACAATAAGTAACTATTAAATAATTTCTATTTTGCATAATTGCTGTAACTTTAATTTCTCTCTCTCTATGTAAGATCTGGACGCAGTTTACCCTCCATATGGTTATTCTGATTTACCCATGGACGGCCTCCCGCTGGACGCCGAGCTACATGAGCAATACATGCCAGAAATGACCTACGACCCTCGACAGGTGTACCCAAATCCTCTTTAACAACACTGCCAGCAGGTTAGCTCGCACGCCGTTTCCCCCGGTCTCTAGTGCTGCGGATTATCTCCTTCTTAAGATGTTTACCTTCTGAACATGTGATTCCAGAAAAATGTTCCTCTCAGTCTTCAGAACAAATGAAGTGGGCGACGAAGATGGAGACCTCAAACCAGTTTGTTCCCTGCAAAAAAAAAAAAAACAACAACCACGACGACGACGACGACGAAGCCGCTGAGCAGGGCTTGAACCGTGCAGTGCTCGAGAAGAACAAAACACACGACTCGCTTTAGTTCACCACCGGTCTGTCTGTGACGTGAACTCTAAGCACTGCCTAACTCATCTCGTTATCTTGTGCTACTAACAGAGCGACAAAGCCTAAAAGTGTGGTGACGCGATAAGCATGTGATCATAACATGTACATTTTGTACTTTATATTGTTTGTCCAAAGATGTCCAGACAACTCTGTCCTAGAAATGTAGCATAGCTAGCTAGCGGCTCGGCCACACGAGGGTTCGTTTTCCTTTGCGTTCTGTGTATTTGTGGCTCTGAGGCATTGCTACCGAGTAGAAAATAAACAAAAGCAACAACGAAACCTACATCTAAAATCAGAAATCTCACTATTACATGACATTTGTTGACGTTGATGTGTTGTCCCGCCTTCTTTTCCGGCGCCGCAAACCTCTTCTAACCGGTCGAGGGCAGGATTTCTTCTCTTGTTTTTTTATTGTGTTTAAGAGACAAACTGATATTCAGTTGGAAGAGAAGGTTTGCGGCGTCGAGGCATTCTAGCAGGCGTTGATGGATGATAGTTCTTTAAACATTATTATGTACCCGGACACAAATTCCTAATAAACCGATACAGTGTTAAAGCCGGTGGTTTTGAAATTAAATTCTCAACAAGCACATACACGAGCGTCCAAATACAGTGTCCCGTAGGCCATTTATTTTCTATTACGAATTAGCTGTATTTTTTAACGACACTGCTATCATGCAACAACATTGTAAATCCAAAAGTAACTGTAGGGTTCATGCATTTGCACGGATGTCGATGTGGCTAAATGAAACAAGTACGATGCGTGGCCACTTTTGTAGTATATTTTAGAGAAATCTAACACACCGTCAACTCACCATTTGTTTCTTTCAGTGCTATCACTGTAATAAGGATCATTTCGTAGGGAGCATGATGTCATCCTGAATGATTACTTTTTATTTTGCACAAATTATGCTTTGATTAGAATGATGGTATATTGCTGTTCATCAAGACTGAACGCAGTGTACTGTTTTACAAAGGAATGATTAGCATAATAGCATAGCTTCTCCCACCTTTCCGTTTTAAGTCACCCCTAAATAGACTTTCAATACAAAAAACAAAACAAAACATTATTATCGGCTCTCTTTATCGTGATTGGTCAAATTATTGTACGATTATGACCGGTCGACTACGTTACACTTCACTTGTTTACTCGAGCGTTCCCTCTTTATATAACATCCCTTAGACTTTAAATATTTTTTATACGAAAACTATATTGTTTTACATCATTGTACATAGACAGATATAAATGTGCTAATCTCGTTTTGGACGACGCGCCGAATTTTGCGGTCACGTGACTGGTTACGGCGCGAGGGATGTCGCGCGCGCGTTTGAAAGGCGGCGTGACGTGTGATTGCCGATTGACGAAATGGCGGTCGTTCATTAACTTTGACTATAGTGGAGAATTTAGCTTCATAAATACAAATCTGCCTGCCATCTGTCACATGTATGTGCCAAAAGTAATAGTAGTTAGTTTCAAGAAGGCTGTTCTGGTACGGTCGCCCCTGTTATGCACAATTTTTTTTAAGGCGGTGGCGTTAAAGGAACTCGAAGATAAACGTGTACAAGATGTAGATGAGTTTCTTCACCCTTTGAGATGCGTGGCATTGCATCAGTTGCTCCACCGATGGATTCTCTGCAGCGAATGGGTGCCGCCAAAAAAACGGCTGAGAAATAATCCAGCTCCAGCAATTAAGGTCCGAGGAAGTGAAAACCTGCGAGTTTGCTAAAAACGAATCCACCAAGGCATCGACCTAAGTCTAATGCTGGCAGCTAAAATAAAAGTGCGTGATCCTTAATGTCGTTTCCTCCGGTGGAAAGCGGTCTTGTCTGAATCAGGAGAGAAATGTGCGAAGATCAAGCGTCATTTTACGTTGTTTGGATACGGGAGGACAACAAGGGGTAGTCAAAGAAGGAGGCGTTTTTATGGATCACGGGCTCGTATTTTGTCCAAAAGCGACATTTTAAAGTTGATGCTTTAATGGTGGATTCGTTTCTTTAAAGAGATTTTTTTTTTTTTGCATCACGAGATGAAACGGACTGGATTTACATGCATTGCTGTGTTTCTGACGGCACCCGTTCACTCGGCGAGCAAGCGATGCTGAACGTCTTCCGATGAGGAAACGAGCTCGCCTGCATCTTGGGATGGTTTGAGGGTGGCGCGCGTTTTTCAGCACATATTGATTCTCGAGTCAGCCGTTCCTTTACATTTTAGGCGGATCTGCTGCAGTCTGAGAAACGGGATCATTTGTTTAGTTACGTGGGATCTTTCATGTCACGGAGAGATTTGTGATTCTTCTGCGTTTTCGGTGATAATTGCACTCCTGATGATGCTGTCATCGTAGAATAAATAATTTCAACATGCCCACCTGCGAGAGAAAAAAAAAACACACACAAAAACATGCACGGAATGTCAACGGGAAGTCGCAGTGATTATGCATTTTTACTGAGCATTTTAGTTTGACTGTGTCTTTTGTTTGTTTTCAAATAAATAAACTGAATTATATGAACTGTCTCGGCTCCTTTGTTTTTATCCACCTACGATCGTGCATTTACCAGCACATTATATAAAAAGTTCTTATGTCATAATTCTAATGATCATTTTGTAAGGCCTGAACACAAATAAGCATTTATGGGTACCGTCTTCACACAAGCCAGGCTTGCTTTTACTGTTTCATTAAAATCAGTTGTGATGTATAAAAGTCAGTTCAAAAAGTACATTATTTTTTGCTCTAAGTGCCCTCCATTTTACTCGATTACCCCCTTTATCACACATATATTAACCTATTATTCACAGAAAGCTTGATTGTAAAAGTTGTTTTCAGTCGAGCCTAAATGCAATGAAAGCACAGGAAGTTGAACGGGATTTTCTTTTTCTGACAGCAGGCTCGTGCAATACCATAGAGAATGCGGTGTTTTGTTTCCTTTGCAGTTAACGCACACACGAGTAGTCATACAAATCAAAATAGCGCATCTTATAGCACCACCGCGTGTCAGCATTTGGCATTCATGATATCCAGGGCACTCCCAGAGTGCTGTTTTCTTCCTCGGCATCATAAAACAGCATTGCTCGAATGAAGGGAATCTGCATTTGAGAATCGGTTTTATCGGTAATATTTTTGACAGGCCACGCAAACACTTCAACTGAAAGTGACAGAGGATCGTCGTGCACGCGTGTCAGCGACATATGATGCTGGGAAGAAGAAGATGTGGCTGCATTTGATGATCTGCGCGTCATCTGCCTGCTGCTTTTGCGGCATCTGAATAAATAAATCTCACAAAATCGATACAAATAAGGAATAATAAATATAAAAGATTTGCGCGTCACGTGATTTACCCACAGACATGGCCATGAAAACTGCATAATATAAAAATAGATATAATTATTTAAAAAAAAATGTAGGCTGTATAATAAACCTATTAAAATAAACTTTTGCGCAAAATAATACGATTTTAGCAAAAGGCGATAGGGTATCGTAATAAAGCGATCTCGAGCACTCGTATTATCGCAGCTTTGCGCGCGATTATTTAATAAAGCCGTTTTAAAATCAATAACAAACGTTCTCACGCTAAGACGCGCAGTGACGTCGTTTCCGGTTCGAACGAGAGGGTGGGGGGGCGCAAATCAAGGCGATTGACGCGCGCGCGACCATGTATGAGGGGAGCCCGGTTTGCGAAAACATCGGACGCTGCGGGAAAAAAGTAGGCACAAACGTCGTCTTACTTCGTCGCGTAAACGCGTTCTGCCAGGTTTGACCGCCGGAACGTTTTTCTTCACGCACCGTCGGCCGGTACGGCGGGAAACGTCTCGACGTGATGGACGCACCTGCCAAGCGCGAGGCCAAGCTAAGCTAAGGCTAAAGTCGAGCTCATTCACTACCAAATAAATGTGCTTAGTTAAATACGGGACTTGCGTTTCGATGTCTTTTGGTGAGCGATATTTAATTGTTTGTCGTCAACGAAATGAGCTGAGAAAAGTAAACGGGTTAAATGGCTGCGGGCCGTGTTGTTTACATACTATATAATCTAGTTTCATATAAATTACCATAATAACTACACTAACTTATACTGCAGTAAACTGCAAACTTTATTCTAGCCGTCGTGGGTATCACAAATGCGGGCATCCCGTAAACATTTATAAATAATACAGTAATAATAACTACTTAATATGGTTTCCATTCTGTTTTTCTAAAACAACAAAAGCTATCATAAATGACAGATGACTGCGTTATGATAAAGCCGTGAGTTGCCTGTCTTTTCTGATTTCTCGTGTGTGGTTGTCAACTCACTCAACTTATTAAATAAGAGGTTTATGATTAAATACTGAAGAATGGGGATCAGTGTCTGCTTATTTGTAGGGTTTTCTTTTCGGATCATAAACTTGGATGATTTCCAGCAGTTATGAATCGTGAAGCACTTACAAATCACTGATTTCTGAATGTATTTATATATATATATATATATATATATATATATATATATATATATATATATATATATATATACACACCACAGTTTTAATGTGTTTTTGTTTGCTTATTGGAAATGATTACTTTTGCTCAGCAAGGAACCGTTACAGTGGTCAAACGTGACAGCGAAGGCATTTATAATGTTACAAAAGATTGCTATCTTTTTTTTTTTAATAAAGGCTATTCTGTTGGTACTGTTGATAATATTGAGCAAAAACATCAAATAAAGTATACTCCTAGAAAACAAAAAAATATTGTATGTTAAATATATACATACACTCACTTATATAATGTATGAAAAATATAATCAGATTGATCGATGATTATTTTCTGTTTTTATAGGTCTTCATGAAGTTTTAATTGTCTCACACACTCAGCTGTAAACACCAGACGGAGATCCAAGATGCCCATTCCTCCCCCTCCCCTCCACCCCAGGTGGACCCCTCCTCCCCCACCCTTAGCCAGGTAGGTATTCTCTATTTGGCTGGTAACGTTAATGGGAACCCCAAAACCTTGCCTCAGAGATATTCACAGCACGCTCACTGCAAACCTCACCAGTCTTGGTCTGAACAAAAAGAAACGCCTGGTTTTTCCGCAGGCGAACACCACCCCTCCCAAGCTGAGCCGGGATGAAGCGAAGGGCAGGGGGGCGTTGCTCACTGATATCTGCAAAGGGGCCAAGCTGAAGAAAGTTGGCGTTGTCAATGACAGGAGTGCACCTTTGATAGAGAGTAAGTGGAAGACACCCGAGAATAGCGTGAATTTGGTAGGTCGGCAAATGTGGGACTTCACCGAATTCTGTTTTGTTGTTTTTAAGAACCCAAAGGAAGTGGCGGAGGTGGGTCCGGCAGTGGAGGGCCTTCTGCGCCGGTCCAGCCAGTGGGGGGGCTGTTTCAGGGTGGCGTCCCAAAATTGCGACCTGTAGGAGGTGATGATTGTTACAAATGTTAACTTTTGGTTTATTTAAAGTTCATCCAAACATTCAATAGTTTTGCAGTGCTTCATATGCTCTTGGTTCTTAAATGCGAATCTGAAAAATATCTGCATCGTTTAGTTCACACCAGTGATAACAGACAAGCTACACTCCTGAAGATAAAGGTTCCAAAAGGGAGTTTTTGCAGCAGTGCCATAGAAGAACTATTTTTGGTTCCCTAAAGAACCTTTCTGTGAGGTTTTTCGAAAATGTTAGTAGAAAAAGGTTTTTCTACTATAAACAACCATTTGTGGAAAGATTCCATGGACGTTGAAGATTCTGTATAGAACTATTGATGTCAATGAAAATCCTTTATTTTGAAGAGTGTATAGATTTTTTTACTTTATGGTTTTCTCAAAATTATGTGCTTATTCTTTCTGCAGTCATAATTGGCTAAAAACATGACTGTGGCATTGTTTCTCAGATACACAAAGCACCTTTCCTCAAATGAAACACCTTGTAACTGTGGTTGATTCTTCTGCTGAACCGGTTGTGTTGCAGATGGTTCCACAGGCAGGTCTGGTCTGCACCCTCCTGGGACTCGCTCTGCTGCACCTCGCCCACCTGGCGGCCACGAGGACCCCGACAGTGCGTCTCAGCAGGCCTCTCCTCCAGAGTCTGGCCGTTCCCAGAGACCGTCCCTGCCTGATCTCTCCCGTTCCCCCGGTGGAGGCAGCAGCCCGTCTACCGGCATGAAGCACAGCTCTTCTGCCCCGCCTCCGCCGCCCCCCATGTCTCGGCGTGGAAACGCTCCCCCTGCCCCGCCACAGAAAGCGACGGCGCCCTTGTACAACCGCGAAAAGCCACTTCCGCCGACTCCAGGGCAGCGAGGACCCTCTCCAGCGCCGGTGCGTGAAAATGCACCACCCCCACCAGTGAAACCTCCTCCATCACCTGCAAGCAGCCGCTCGTCTTCATCCTCCTCTTCCTCCCTGGCCCCACCGCCGCCCCCTTACCGCCAGCAGTCTGGGCTTTCCAATGGCCCCTCCAGTCCTGTGAACGAAGCAGCCCCTGAACTGCCCCAGAGACACAACTCACTCAGCAAGAAGCCTTCGGCAGGTGGACACACACCGACGCGCGGACATGCGCCACCTCCACCACCATCACCCACCCCACAGGCCACCAGACCCCCTCCTCCAGCACGAGATCCCCCGGGACGAGGAGCAGGTGAGAGATTTCATTTCTACACAATCTACACGACTGTTTAAAATGTGGATGTCATATTTTTCTTCTGCTCACCAAGGTTGCGTTTATCTGAACAAAATACAGTAAAAGTATAATATTGTGATATTTTTAGAATTTTAAATGAACACTTTTTTTACTGTAATATTAAAAATAATTTATTCGGTTATTCAAAAGTCAAATTTGTATTACTTCAGTCTTCAGTGTCACTTGATCTTTCAGAAATAATTGTAGTATGCTGATTTGACGCTTTAAGTATAAATGCTAAAAAACAGTTTTTTCCTGCTTAAAACATTTATTTTAATTTTTTTTTAACAACCTAAATATTTATAACAATTTTTTTGAAGGAGTCTTTGAGAAATAGAAAGTTCAAAAGAACAGCATTTATTTATATATATACACATATATATTTATATATAAACACAAATGTTTTGTCATCATTTACCAGTTGGTTTTGTCTTTAACACGAGGTAAATTTCATACATCTGTCACTGTCATTGTAACCACATTAGTTTCCTTAAAAAAGAACACCCTTGTCGATATAGTCTTTAAGATTAAGGCCCTTTATTCTGAGTCATGACCATTTTGAGTCTTTATTCACATAACTTCTTCATAACATCACAAAAAGTTAGATGGACTGCGAAAGCGCCATTTCAACCCCAGATTAAACCTCACATGAAGCTAAACTATATTGCATGAGTAATATCATTTGTTTACTTTTTTTAGTTATTTGCTGGTTGCTTTAACATGACTTTCTTTTGCTAGCTCCTCCGGTTCCTGGGCAGCCATCACGAAACGGCCGGGACGCTCCTCCGCCGCCTCCACCTCCTTACCGGACTCATGGCACTCCCTCGGATGTCCCGAGCCGAGGCAAGCCCCCTCCTCCCCCCCCCGCACACCAGCCGGACCCCGCCCCTCCCCGCCTATCCGCAATGGACACACTTCCATTTCCCGTTCCTTTGTAGGTGAGTCCTTCAAGCTCACTCTCACCCGCACCTGTCCTCACATCCTCATTTCATCATCCTCCGTGCACATAGAGAGGGTGATGTTTTCTCCTAACTTAAGGGAATAGGTCACCCGATAAGGAAGTTTCTGTCATCATTTATCTGTATTTCTTTGTTCTGACAAACATAATGGATGATATTTGTATATATATATATATATATATATATATATATATATATATATATATATGGTGTATATGTATATATGTATATGTGTATATATATATATATATATATATATATATATATATATATATATATATATATATATATATATATATATATATATATATATATATATATATATATGGTGTATATTTTTATTCTACTATGGAAGTCAATGGTGACCCAAAACAGCCCGTTTTGAACTTTTTTCAAAATGTCTTCCTTTGAAGAAGTTCATGTAGGGAACTATTCGAGGGTAAGTAAATGGTGGCAGAATTTTTATTTTTGGGTGAACTGTTCCTTTAAACTCTGCTCTCTTCTCACATGGCAAGAGATGGTTCTGTCAGGTGAATTACAGAAACACTCTCACAATGGCCTGTTTTTCTATTCGGGCCCTTGCATTGTGCAAAACAAATCTTCACCTGTTAAACTGGTTATAGGTCTAAAAATATTTAGATTAATTTTCATATGAAAACAAGGTAATCATTTAATGAGTTCAGAGGCACCCGCAGTCATCACATATTCAGTGCATGACGGTGCTAACAAGATAATTGTTAAATAATGTTAAATAGTCAGACTTGATTTTGGCACTTGTTGTTGCCAGATTTTGGCATTTTAAGCATTTAGCAGACATTCTTATACAGAGTGATTTAACAATTGCTTTAGCATCACATGAACATCACTTAATAAAAAAAAAGAAAATTAATTTAATTTAGATTTATTCAGTGGATATGGTTTTGTCCAGAGTACAGTACAAGACAAAATATTATTGTAATTTAAACCCTAATTTTCACATGAACCTTCAGAAATCATTATCGATAAAAGGCTATACAAATATTTCATTTTTACTTGTGTCTTCCAACAGATGATTTTGAGTCCAAGTATTCTTTTCATCCTCTGGATGACTTCCCTCCTCCAGAAGAGTATAGACACTTCACTAAGATATACCCAAGCAAAGCTAACAGAGGTAAGTCTCAATAAATAAACGATTCATTCTGGCAGTGTGCATCAGAACCACACACGCTTCAAAAAATGTAATGCAAAAGACTCAATGCTTTTCACGTTCAGTATCGCAAGATTTTGCCGAAGGCTTTTGCATGATGGTTAAGACTATGGGCTAATACATGATTTTTGAGCGTGTCTCTGTTTGTTTAGCAGTAATGCGAGGAGCCCCTCCTCTGCCGCCCGTTGGGAGGTAAACACTGTGACCGGTCGCTCGGGGCTGCATCGGCGACGAGGGTTCTTCACACAGACCCATACGCTCATCAACAGACAATCTCACACGCACATCTAAAGACACAAAGCCTGCACCTTATTAACAGCCATTTCCTCATCGGATAACATTCCTCTACGTACAAGCAAGCTCCATCGTATCACTTTCGTCCGGTGCGGAAGGTCGCCTTCGCTCAGAAAAGAGTGAGATGAAGGAAAGTACTGCATTCCACCGTCAATAACGGCCAACTTAATATCGTTTTCCTCTTGTATCTAGGTAGCATCGCGCATTTGATTGGATGTGCACTGAGAGCTAGAAGTGGCCGTCAGAGCCTGTATGTAGGCGGAGCATAGCACTTGAAACGGGAAGCGGAGAGCATGTCCCTGGAAAATGTCTTAACTTCTACGTCAGGCAACGCGTTCGATGTTTTGTTGGCGGTTTTTCCTCTCATTCGCGACCCCGTGTCATGCACTGTGAATAATCACTCGGAGCAGGCGGCGTCTGAGTGTGAGCCGAACTGTAAAAACTGTTAGCTTTAGATGTTTTGGTCTTTTTGTCCTGGTCGTGCCCCTTTCAGGGAACAGCCATTATCTTTAAGTTCTCTCAGGGGCTTTGTTGGACTTCATTACCCTCCGGTAAGTTTGTGAACGAAAGGTCCAAAAGTGCCAACAGATGCTCTGCCATTAATAAATCAGCATGGCTCCTTCAGTCGTAACGCATCTTCCTTTGGGAAACCGGTAGGTTGATTGCCTTCTATCGTTTGTTCTAAAGACGGACCATGGGATTTTAAAACGTTTTTTTTTTTTCAAGTTTGGAGTCGTCGTCCTGCAATAATCCTCGCACTTTGTGCCGCATTGTGAGTCTTGGCTTTTGTCATTTTCCCGTTGCAGAACGGCACGGCTATGCTGCTTGCGTTATCGTTTGAAAGCAGGCCTTGTCCACATGCTGCCTACGGAGCGGTTTTGTAGAGCGGCGGTTGTGTCAAAGACAGCCTTTGACGGTGTGTGAACTTGATCTAGGACTTTCGTCGCTTCGCGGAACTCAAGTTCAGTGCATGCTGCTTTTTTTGAGACAGACCTCCAATATAAACGTTGGGTAAATTTGCATGTAAAAACGCAAAGTTTTACTTCATTTTCTTCAGTTTTTTCATCCGGTCTTTGGATGACAAGATCGTAATCAAGCGTTCTGGAACGGTTGTCTTATACTATATAGTATTGCTGCAGAAATGTGGTACCTAGTCATTTCATTACCGCTCATGTTCAACTAAGTTTCAGCCTGCTGATAACCACATCCCAGTTTATCCACAGCTTGTTAGATCTTCCCGTTTATACGTTCAGGTTTGTTCTTCAGAGAATAGACTGCATTGCAGATCTACAGAAGAGCTAACTGTTCATAAATGGAGTATAGATTAGATGGACAGTAGTAAACTCGCTCCCACCCTCTTTGTTGTTCTGCCTTACTGATTGTGTCGGTACGGGATTTGTAAAAAAATAAAAAAAAAAAGGAAAGAAATAGTGTATTTACGAGTACATAGAAAGATATAGTAGTGATAGTTATTAATCTATTTTTAAGTTGTAAAAAGCTTGTAATATAGTAAATAATTTGAGGCAAACATAGGATTCGAATGAATTCTCGGACTAATCGTTACTGGATAGAATGTCCTCTCACATGAATACGGCTGAGGAGGTTTTCTTAGACTAATACTTGTCTTTCTTCGCCTGCTGTCCGCCGGCAGGTGTCAGTGAACATGTCTTTAGAGGAGCATAACTTACTCACATTGAGAGTAGACGACTGTCATTGTCACCATTCCATGCTTAACTAAAGCTTATCCACACCTGTTGAAATAAAGCTGAGGAAAAAACATGGCCCGAGAATGTACGTGTCATCTTTCAAGAGCAGAAGTTGATGTCATTTTATAAAGTAAATAACTAAGAATAACAGTGCAGAAAACTAGTTGAGGTCGAATTTATGGTTGCCATACAATAAAATGACTTTATCAAATGCAGCCTAAAGGAATGTTAATATAACAGCTATAAAAGCTAAAATTTGAAAAATAAACACCTGAGAAAGTTTTTGGCTCCTCCCGCCTTTTTGTGTACAGGCTGTGTGATTTACATGGAGAAACTGATTAGATTTATGTTATGACACCTTGCAACAGTTGATGGTGCTGGCTTGTGTTTCTTAAATGAACACAAGAACATAAAAATCACAAATGCAATAATTAAGTAACTGACAAGAGGTTATACTTAAAGGTTTTTCATAAGTTTTTTTTTTTTCGCACCTAAATGGGAACCCTCGTCATGTCCGTGTCATAGTAATATCCAAAACTTATGCAAAATATGCAAAGCGTCATCTTCAGGGCCTGTCCCGTCGGGTGCGTCAGACATGGCCCTGTAAGGAGGACTCTCAGGACGCACCTGAGTCTCGCGCGTTCTCTAATGGGTGGAGGTAAGTCGGAGTTTGTTTTGATTTGATATTTTCTGTTGAAATAGAAAATGCATACAATTAATAGTTGAACCTGCGTTTCTTTATACCCCGTGGAAAGACAATCGAGTTATTTCGCGTTGGGCTATTTGGAAATCAAACATTTGTCGCGCAATAGTAGCGACCTGCTGTCAATTTAAAGTTTAAAAAAATGTTGCCTTTTAACTATTTTAATGTAAAAACAAAAGTTGATGGAGTTCAGCCTAGCTTTCATCCAGTGCGTACAAATAAGGAAAATCCAATTGCATGTAAATGTACTGGTGATGCACGGAGGACGGAGTAGTGTCGCTTTGGTAGGCTATACTTTCACTCTCGGAGTGGGTCCTGTACTCACCCGGCTGCCAGTTGACCCAAACATTGATCAGAGGTGCCCGGCGACATTGCCCAGAAAGTTCCCAGCATCACCAGCCCAAGGAAAACTGGAAGAACCGCATCGCGAAAGTAGATTCATTTTAAACCATAAAGCTCCGTTCCTTTAATATACTAAACCTGGAAGATGTCGCATCAGTTTAGTTTTTCTGTAAGTTATACAAACATACGTTTTTACAGTATAATTATATATTTAGGTTAAGTAATGGGTAATATTAACCTATACGTGCTCAGGCTTAATGTTTGAGAATTATGCATATAATTAGCAAAGAATTCCAAAATGAAATGTTATTGAATATTTTGCCATACGACTCTGATCACTTATATATTTTAAAGCCAATTTTATAATTTTTCACCCTGGAGCACAAAACTAAGAAGCATTAGCAAAACGCAGCAAAGCACAGCATGGTTCAAAATAATCTAATTTTCTTGTATGCCAAAAATCAAGGGGGTGAAGATCATGTTGCATGAAGATAGTTGTAAACTTCGTATCGTAAATAAATCAAAACTCAGCTTTTAATTAGTAATATGCATTGCTATTTGGATTAACAGCGATCGTTTGCTGTTCGTAGATTTCACGTCTGAAAGACGCATGCGCGTGATTTCCGGTCGTAAATTCATTCTATGTGCAGGTACGCGTATCGAAAAAATGATGGTAAGATTTAATTTTCATAAAAGAGGCCACAGATTTAATCTCGACTGCATACAGAACCCATTTTTAGATTTTAGATGAGATATACACACATACACAAACATCTCAATTTGAAATAAACTAACCTTTATGGCTGCTTTTGTGGTTCAGGGTCATATATTTTAAGCCAAATATTAATCCATTTTACATTTTTTCCCCCCCTGCGTTAGCGATGGACAAGACAACGGTCACAACTATTTCAAAAACCACTCAGTACATTACAATCGCCATGTTCTTAATGGCATGCTTTACCATCTACATGTGCTGCAACTCAACCAAACATTTGTTCGGCAAATCCATCGCCGCACGCGTCCAGATAAACAACATCAGTGCAGAAACTTGCCTCAGTGTTCTTAAGACGCAGAACTACAAGTGTGCCGCGAACACCACCCCGGACGAACATCTGATAGGAGCGTCTAAAGAGAAAGAAGAACCAGACACACTTCTGTTGATCTGGATGTGGCCTTTCCGGGACAGATTTGAATTGGCACCCTGCAGTTCGGCCTTCGATATCCATGGCTGTCGTCTAACGGATGACAGAGATCTGTTTAACCAAGCGCATGGGGTGATGTTTCATCATAGAGATATCAGTAGGGATTTATCCAACATGCCTCAACTCCCACGACCAGCTTTCCAGAAGTGGGTATGGTGGAATATGGAGTCTCCGAGTAATTCGTATCCACTTCCCTTGCTAAAGGATCTGTTTAATCTGACTTCAAGCTACCGATGGGATTCAGACATCCCAGTGCCTTACGGTAGGATCACGTACACCAGAGAGGAAGAGAAAAAATACACCATCCCAAAGAAGGACAGATTAGTTTGTTGGGTAGTAAGTAACTATAACCCAGACTTTAAGCGTTCACAATACTACACTGAGTTAGTGAAATCCGTTAAAGTGTCGGTTTATGGCAGGCAGTTCAACAATGCAGTTAATGGTGAAGAGTATACAAATTTAGTGTCCAGTTGCAAGTTCTACCTGTCTTTTGAGAATTCCATCCATAGAGACTACGTGACCGAGAAGCTGTTCAATGCTCTGGTGCTGGGTGCCGTTCCTGTCGTTCTTGGCCCTCCCAGAGAAAACTATGAGCTGTTCCTGCCGAGCGAAGCCTTCATCCACGTGGATGACTTTCCGTCCGCAAAAGAACTGGCCGAACATCTGAAACTCCTGGACCAAAATGAGGACCTGTATAAACGGCACTTCACCTGGAGAGAACGTTTCGTTTCAAAAACAAACATCTTTGGTCTTGAACACGCCTGTCGGATCTGTGATCATATTAGAAGGAATAAGCACTATAAAGTGGTCAAAGATCTCAACAGCTGGTTCTGGAGTTGAGGGCACTTTAAGAGACGCTGATCACGAGTAAGACCTTTCGGTAACACTTTACAATAAGGTGCCATTTGTTAACATTACTTAATATATTAACTAACATGAACTAACAATGAGCAACGCATTTATTACAGTATTTATTCATCTTTGTAAACTTTCGTTCATGTTAGCTCACAGTGCATTAACTAATGTTAACAAACACTACTTGTGATTTTAATAATGCATTAGTTGTTACCAACATTTAACCTCCTTTAGTTTTAACAGTCAGGGTAGTAGGGAGATGTGGGCCACCTTAACATGTTTACTGTTCCAATGTCAGTGCATTATGTTATTTTCTGCAGAATGAAGGATAAAAAGATATTATTATTATTATTTTATTTTTGTGTGTGTGTGTTGTAAATAAACTCACCTGCCAATCATCCATGCACTTTAACAGATGATTTAAACTTTCATTTATTGTTGTACTATTTTTATGCAATGTAACTTAACTGATGTTAAAATCAAGGTGACGTCAAAAACTGTGACGATGTTGATTTGCTGTAAACGGAATGTCAAACATAACCCATACGCACAATAAACTGGTTTTAGTGTGGGACCAACTTCCATATTTTTAAGTTACCCTGAAGAAACCATCCAAAATGAATTTAAAAGGATTTTAATATTTGACATCAAACCCAGAAACAATCTTGGAATGTTTTTTTTAGTTAAATGCAAACCTAAGATATTTTCACATCTTGTTCTATGACATAAAACACATTGTGATTTAAATGGTTTTTTTTTGACTTGTCTTCAAAAGGCTTTTGATAACCCCGGTTGAAAGGGACATTCAGATGGACTCCTTCACACTCTTTTATAGCCTCATTTGTAATCACACTATTCCAATCTTTTCCAATTCAACCTTTCAGGGAATATTTGATATTTGAGATTAGAAAGAACTGTCAGGCATTCGACGGCGGCGCTGAACTCGTGACTGTGGTATTAACTATAAAGCTTAAATTTAGTTATTACTTTTTAAACCTTTAAAATGGATAAAAGTGGCATTCATTTGTGAAGATGATCATGATGGACAAGGCATGAAAGAATCCTAAACCTTTTTTGTGGATGGAGTCATGGATAGACCATCTTCGGGGATGGCCTACTAAAGTACTTTCAAGCCTTTTTCTTTAAGAGGAAATGCAGTTTACGTAACAAGTGGTTAACCACAGAAAAGACACAAACTTTGCCACAGAAATGTCAAGTAATTCAGGTTTGACTGGATCATGTTGGGTTTTTCTGACGACTGATGAAGGCTGTGCTGATATTCTGGGAAAAAAACAGCCTAGTCGTGAATGTGATGTTGGCTATGAAAGTTAGAGATAAAGATAAGAGTTTAAAACGAAGGCCAACGACATCTGCTGCTTGGTCTCTCCATTTCTATTGATTCATGATTCAGTCACTCATTCAAGCCTACTCGCTTTTTTGAATGAATTAGTTGAATCTCACTCGTAAAGATTGATTATTGATAATAATATATTAAGAGATAAGTCCGTTTTGGATTCTCAGAGAAGTACTGTAAAAAAACCTATAATATTTAATATGACTTCATTAATGAACATACTTTTTAAGGTCCAGCAGCACTGAAAAGCCAGTATGTAGCTAGTCTGAAACATTGGTTAGGCTAATTTATTCGTTCTCGAAATTTAATTGGTGCTAATCTGGTGCTAGCCTCATGCTGTCTTGGCAAGGTCTTATCTAAGGTAGCCCATAGTGTTTGGTCCCGTTGGTTAATTCTACGCAGTTATCACAGTGAGATGTAGACTACCTTAACATCTTTATGTTTGTTTTACTCTCTTTGATCAGCATTAGTGCATTGTTAGCCTATATTGTATGATGCTTTTCCATTCAACTGTCTTGCATTAGCTTTGGTTGAAAGGTTTGTAAATATCAGACTGTATTTACACTGCATTACACATTCTCATATACATCAACTAAGCGTATTTGTATGGGTACTAAGTCTAATCAGAAGGTACGCAAACAAATAAATGGATTTTCTTTAAAAAAAAAAAAAAAAAAAAAAAAAAAAAGTAAAAGGGAAGAGAGGAGTGTGAAGGAGGGACTTGTTCTGTTACCATCCGACAAAACCTGACTGTCAGACAAAACTAGATCGTTTAGAAGTCTGAAACTATTGTTAAAAGAATGCCAAACGTAACCCCTAAACTGGTTCGTATGGTAAGAGAACATTTTTTTAATTAAAATTGTTTCATGCTTTGCCGAAGCTGTCATCATAACGCGTGAGAAAACAAACCAGAGATCACCGCCTTGATCGAATACCATCCAGTATGAACCGGTACGACAAGTTATGTGGACTTACAAAGAGCTGACGGTTTCTCAAAACAAATTTCATTTTAATGTTTTATTTAATTGAATGTAATGCACATTTAATGTAGTACAGTCTAGTGGACTGGCCAGATTTCTTTTTAGGTCAAATTAGTCATTCAAATTACACCTTAAAGAGTTTTTAAACACTTAAGTCGCAATTAAAATGTATTAAACATTTAAATCTCTTTGCATTATAATACAAAATTCTGTAAAAAAAAAAAAAAATAAATATAATATATATATATATATATATATATATATATATATATATATATATATATATATATATATATATATTTTAAATTATATATATATATTTTTAATAATTATAAAAAAACACTTTAATAAATCAAGAATTTGTTATTTTTTTGAGCACTTGACTAGAATAGGTATACGTTGTCATAGTGACTTTTTAACCATATAAATACCACAGGAAAGGCTGTAGGTTCACTATACAAGTGGAGAGCACCATCTTCTGGCTGTCCATTTATGACAGGGTTATTGTGTGTTACTTCTGGAGAGTCACTTACCTGCAGAGTTTAGTCCCGGCACACCTGGCTGTAATTTTCAAGTACACCCGATCGATGAGTTGATTTAGGTGCAATTAAAAGGCACTGAAACTGAGCTCTGCAGGAGTGTCCCAGAGACGTAATAAAGATTATGTTATTAGGACAGTGTTTGCGTCTGTGGTGAACTGCACGACTGAAGCATTTGTCCATTCATTGTCCAGCAGATCAGCGCTGTCATTTGTCTGTCAAAAAAAAAAAAAAAAAGAGAAATCAACATAAAAAATTGTCTTTAAAGCTTTGTGTTGTTGCTGCTGCCTAAATGAGCAATAAAAAAAAAAAAAAATATATATATATATATATATATATATATATATATATATATATATATATATATATATATATATATATATAAAAATTCTCAAACAGTTATAATATTTTTTATATAATATTTCTATTATATAATATTACTTACATGGAGGTCCGTTGTTATTTCTGTTGCTTCCACTCCTGTGATTACCTTTTGAAATGAAATGAAAAAAAAAAAAAAAAATATATATATATATATATATATATATATATATATATATATATATATATATATATATATATATATATATATATATATAAAAACTTATTTTTAAACTGCACACAAAAGAAAGAAAATTTATAAATGCTGACAATAAATGCTTATTGAACAATTAAGTGTATAATATAATAGCCTCATACAACAACAACAAAAATTAAAATAATAGAGGTCTTACTATGCCATGACCACAATTTCCAGGAAACCACAGGTAACATCAATACAAGCAGTGCACCACAAACTAGTGCAGCCAGCCAAATAAGGTCTCTGAAATAGATAAGGAAATTGTTAAAACATACTGAAGCTGAGATATATTATCAGATGTTAAATAGCGTTTGTGTTTTTAACAACTATATTTGGACCGTACCTGCTTTCATAAGTGATTTTGGGTTCAAATGTCACATCTTTAGATGACAGAGTAACCGTATGTGGAGCGGTTGATCTGCTGGTTAGTGCTGAACTAAAGGTACTACAGCTGGGAGACCTCTGCGTTGTGGCTGGATGAAACTGCTTTGGTGAAACTGTAGATGTCTGGTCAGTTGTTTCTGTCTGAGTCGAAGCACTTGAAGCTCTTGAAGACGCAGGTACAAGCGTTGCTACTGAATTGTGGTCGTGAACATTAGAAGAGTTAGATGATGTGAAAGACTGCGCTGTCGTAAACGTGAAAGGTCCTGCAAATAATAATAATAATAATAATAATAATAATAATAAACAAAAACGGTCAGAAATTGTACTTTTTTTTGACAGATTGCTGCTTGTTTTACTAAACTACGTTATCAGAAAATTGTTGTTTTGCTTTACCCAGAAACAGAAATTGTGAAATTCATTATTTCACAGGCATTGTCTTATAAAGTGGAAGTGCGTAATTTCTTCAATGTTATAACACTAAGCACTCAAGACATAATAGCTGGCCCCAAATAAATAAAATGATAGGCTATAAAAAATATTTATCTTTATCTAGCTTTATGTGTTTAGCTTTGTGCATGCTTAGCCCTAGCAAGAGCGGCTCGACCAATGGCGTGCGTTTGGGGCGGGGCTATCTGTTTGGACAACCAATGAGTGACGAAGAAACCCGTTTTTTTTTTTTTTTTTTTTTTTTTTTTTAATTGTTAAAATGCAATCGCAGATATGACATATCAGCGAAATCTCCAAATTCATTGTCCGTTGCCGAAATGGGTAAGTACGTAATCAAATTAATAAATCGTTTATAAGTAATTTTTATAATATTTCGAACACATGGCCTCCCCAGTGACCGGAACGATCTTTGTCATGAAATAAGATAAATTGTTTACGGTTTGAACATCATTGGACGCATGCATGTTTAAAATCTGAATTAAATTACCCAGTGTAAATTTAATTATGGCTAGTCATGAAAAAACACCGCATTAGATAACAGCTATAAGATATAAATAACCGGACGTATCTCATAATTGCACATTTAAATAAAACGCGCGCGCAAATGTATACCACGCTGAAGAGTGAACGTATTGCAAACACGCAAATAAAGAAAAAGTTAGCGCATATGCTAATCTTACATGAAATGCGATCATCACTTACTTGTGTTGGCATCTGTAGAGAGTTGTCTTGAATGGACATTGATATGAACAGGCACTTGCATTTCCCCAGCCATACACCAATACCAGCCCGCATCTGTCTTCTTTAGGCCTGTCAGTGTCACTGTAAAAACGCCATCATCCGTGTCATTTATCTGTAAAGCTGCACCGGCGGATGGCTCTATATCCTGAGCCGTTTGACAGGAGTGCAGATCTCCACTTCGGCACCATTTTCTCTCCGTATCTTTAAATCGGTCACTGTAGAGACAACGTACGGTAACATTGCCGCCCTCTTGACCCGACACCGCGTTGCTGGCCGCTGACAGATCGGGGGTACCTGAATATAATCGATCAACAAAATCAATTACAGAGCTAGCCGATAATCTCTCCGGTTTATCAAAGCATCTCAAAAGCATTCACCCTCAGTGACGGTAAGGTCTAGAGATGTCCTCAAGTAGGAACCCTGTGCTTTGACTGCACACCAGTAGCGGTTCGAATCACTTCTTTGCAGGTTTGTCATCGTCATGCTTGTGACCAGTTCGTCCGGGCTGTTGAGAAAGCTGATGGCGGGTCGCTTCTCTTGGCTGGTAGGTCGCAGTTTCGAGCTGGTGAGCCAGCTCTTGCCTTTGTACCAGAACTTCGGCGAGTCCTTGTACAGCCAATGGTAGTGACAGGGAATGGTGACGGATCCTCCGCTTTGAGCTGTTGTCTTGCTTACTGTCCACAGGGAGTCGCTTCCTGGGAGTCACGAAAGAAAACGTTCCAGAAAATGATATACGGCCGAGTGGATGACGATTTCAAGTTCAAGGCAGGTCGGCAAACCGAATTCAGTCGGCCTCTCTGCTTCACACACAATGGCTTTAATGTTAAACTGATGAAGCATTTTGATTTGATGCAAACAAGGCAGCATTTGTACTTAAAAAAAAAAAAAAAAAAAAAAAAAAAAAAAAAAAATCACTTTAATGTTACCTAAATTCATATATAAACTTCTTTATATTATTGTTGAATATTAGATGTTAAATATTCAAGGTTCGTTAAAAATTGTAATAACTCTGTGGTGTGTCTGATTAAAACACTGTAAGCAGCGCCAGTCCTTTGCTCTCTTTTATTCCATTGATGAGAAGAATCAAATCTTTAGCAATCAGCATAAGATGCAGTCAACAAAGTCACATAGTGCAGGACTACCACGATGAACATGATGAATTAGCAGGATAGACAGAATGAAAAGGATGTTTTTTGGTCACTACAAACAATATAAAAAGAGAATTAAACATTATTTACTCAATCCACAAAAGGATTAAATATCTAAAGTGAAATGAACAAATTCAAACAATACAAATTACCAAACAAACTTACTTAACACATCCTAAGGAAAGGATTCAAGGACATGGTTGGGTGCCCATTCAAACACCCACACCTCACCAAGGCAAAAAGGGGACAAAGGAAGGAAGTGAGGTCTATTTATAGACCTCAACCAGGGGGAATATGGGTAATGTAGTGTGCCATATATGGAGGTGATCTTAAAGGTGAATTACTAGGATTTGTGGGAGACGTAGTTCAAAGAAAAATGAAATTAGGAAAAAGGTAAACTAGTCAAATTCACAACAGCCGCCCCCAAATACGGTCATGTATTTGCTATTATTCATTAATTTGAGGTAACGGAATCAGCTTAGCAACTGGGCATACATACGTTTTTCCATTAATAATCTCAGCTACTCTGACACGTCCATCCCGACTAGGTAAAAGATGTACTACCCTACCAATGGGCCATGATGCTCTTGGAAGTTGGGAATCAATAACTAACACAACAGCAGAATCATTTAGATTAGGATTTTCTCTATTCCATTTTTGACAGAGCTGCTGACCTGGCAAATAATGTCGAATAAAGGAGGTCCAAAAGTGATCAGCTAAGACCTGGCTGTGGCGCCAAGATCTACAGCCAAGGAGCTCAGCGTTGGCATAAATAACCTGAGGTAGAGAAGAATCTCGCCGCCCAATGAGGAGGAGATTCGGGGTGATGGGATCAAGATCTGCGACATTAGAAGAGGTGTAACCTAATGGCTTTGAATTTAAAACCCCTTCAACTTCTGTCAGAACTGTCCGTAGGACGTCTTCGGATACTGTTTGGCTGCCAAGTACAACACGGAGAGCTGTTTTAACGGAGCGGATCTCTCGTTCCCATGAGCCTCCAAAATGAGGAGCTTGAGGCCACTGTTGTGGAGGAAGTTTCAGAAACGACGGGCCTTGTCGTCATCTGTGATCAGGATTGGCCAGCTCAATAAGCGTTCTACCTCTAGTGATATCATCTGCTGGGTTCTGTGGGGAAGGGATATATCTCCAAGAAGAGACATCAGTGAGTTCCAAGATTTCAGTGATTCGACTAGCTACAAAAACTTTATAACGGCAGGAAGAGGAATGCAGCAATGACAAAACAGTTGTGGAATCGGACCATAAGACCACATTTGTCAAAGTAAGAGTCAGCTTCTTTTGCAGAAGTTTGGAGAGCTGTGCACCTGTTAGAGCAGCGCAAAGTTCGAGGCGAGGGATGGATATTTGCCTTTTTGGGGCAACTCGGGATCTTGCCATGATGATGTATATACCATACTCTTGTCAGTTTCCATCCTCAGATAAGCTACTGATCCATATGCACTCTCTGAAGCATCACAAAAGATGCAACTCTCTGGATACAATTAACTCGGATGGTGAAATTAAATAACAGCGGGGAAGCTGTATCAGTGACAGATCAGGTAACTCTGTTTCCCAAGCCTTCCAGGCCTGTTGAATTGGACTTGGCATAAAGGGGTCATCCCAACCCCGAGACTTCATCCAGCATTGCTGTACAATGATCTTAGCTCCTGTTGAAAAGGGAGTAATATAACCCAATGGGTCATATTGACTAGCGAGAACTTTATAAATATTCCACATAGTTGTGGTGTTATACTCCACGGTTCGAGAACGGTACCCCAATAAATCAGAGGGACAATGCCAACTAAGACCCAAAGCTCCTTCCTTTGGATCCAAACGATCGTGACTGATCCATAGTTCAGCACTCTCAGACCTGGCTTCACAAGGAAGATGTCTCAACATCAGGCTGGTTACTTGCCCACTGTCTGATTTCAAATCTCCCACTCATCAGTAGGGAACGTGTGCAGTCAAGAGGGGTCTTTGCAGCTTGCACATGTGGGAAACTCTAAACAGTTATCTACATAGAGTGACTGAAGAACTGAATCCACTATATCTTCATTTCCTCCTTGGTTATCACAGACATGCTTTTGCAAAGCATATGTTGCACAACATGGACTACATACTGTGCCAAATGGCAAAACTTGCCACTCGTAGACATTGGGTGGATTTGATCTCTGCATGTTGTGCCACAAAAAGCGTAAGAGAGGGCGATCTTCTGGTAGTAGCCTAATTTGGTGAAACATAGATTTTGTCACCACTAATGGCTACTGGATGCTGGCGAAATGTAAGACACCAAGCAAAGAGGGGCCTAACTGTGGACCAGGAAGGAGCTGGTTGTTTAATGACATACCTTTATATGAGTAGGAACAATTGAAGACTATTCGGGGTTTCCCATTATGCTCCATAAGGTGATGAGGGACATACCATGATTCGTTCGAAGACTCATGAGGAGGTTCTATTTTTGAAATATAGCCAGAGTTCTCCAACTTCGCAATTTCTTGATCATAGACCACAGCAGATTCAGGATTTCTTTGGAGGCGGCGCTCAATACTTCTGAGAGAAGACATAACTGCATTTGGCGAGGCTTGTAACTGGATTGTAGGAGCAGCACGCAATAAAGGAGTGGCGTATCTCTGCACACCATCGACTTCAACTCTTAGTCTTAGAGGCTAACAAGTTTATGACTTCTTGGTCCTGCTTGGACCTAGTAATGGCTTTCTCATTTCTGAAAGGAAGAATGTCTAATTGCCATAATTTCTCTACATCGTGACGACGATCCTCGAGTGGGTTAGTGATGGTAAAAAGACACTGCATCTCACTAGTGTTAGGAATTGGAATAGGACCTTGAAGTACCCAACCCAATTTGGTTTGAATTGCGGCTGGAGATTTCGGGGGGCCGAAGTACACCTGGTCAATTGGATTTATCAGGTGTGGATAGTCTGCTCCAATAAGTATGAGTGGTTGAACGTTAGAGAATGCTGGAAGTGGTAAATCTTGAAGATGTCTGAAACGTCTCTTTAAAGTCTCAACAGGATATGTCTTATATGATTTATGATGGATAAGTACTTCAACAACTTTCAGGAGCACCTTGCCGGAACCTCCAAGTCGACTAAGATAGAACGCACCATTATCCTGACCATGACTATTTACACCGTGAAGGACACCAAGGTGTCGGCCTTTGTACTGTGGACAGGGTTTTTTCAAGTCACAGTCAGCAGCTAGATGGTTAAGCCCACATCTCCAACATCTTTTGTTCTCTCTAATTCACTCATCCCTTTTGTTGTCTTCTAAAGCTCTGAAAGGAGGACATGGGCCAATGAAATGTTGTCTACTAGAATAATATGCACACAAATACTTGGAACTCTGTCCTTGATCTCTCAGATTCCGGGATTGCTTATTTATGGATCTTGATACAACAGAATTACCATTAGCTCCATATAAAACTGTCCGAGTGTGAGGATGGATCTTTGATTGAGATTGATCAGCCATCGCTTGACATTCAGCTTCTTGGAGCCAGACAGAAAAATTAATCCGTTTATAGCTTTGACCATTTAGGCTGGCACGAGCATAACGTGCAAAGTTGGTCACATATTCTATGGGCAACTTACTAAGAAGTTGCTGCACATGAAAAGCACAGGTTAGTTCTGATTTAGCTTTATCTTGGCCCAAAGATTGCAGCATGCCAACCAAAGCTCTAACCTTCAGTGCAAAACTACTAAATTCTCTGCTGTCACCTGGTCTAACCTTAGGAAGAGCAAGAATGGCTTTGATTTCCCTCAAAACTAGCTGACGGGGTTGCCCATATTTCTGTTGAAGTGCAAGAAGAGACATACTATATGGTCTAGGATCATTAGCATAAGCTAAAGCAAGGTTACGAGCAAGGGGGAATCTTAAATGATCCAACAAGATATGATATTTGTAATGTTCTGACTCTTAAGGGGACAACAGATTAGTCAGAGCTAACTGCAACATAGCAAATTCTTGAGGATCATCATTCAACAGAAAAGGAAAGGAAGGTCCCTGAACACGAGAAATGGGATAAGAAGTGGATTGTTGTAAAGCATAATATGGCTGGGGGCATGGGTAAGAATGAATAAATGGGACTCCAGTTGCCTGGGTAGTGGAAATAATTGGTTGAACAAATGGAGATTGCTGTACAACATTACCTGAGTAACCTACAGAGTGTGACTGCGTAGAGTATCCTACATTAGCTGATGATACATGAGGAATGTGTTGAGACTGAGAAGTTAACTGTACTGATGGGATCTGTGAAGGCAACTGAGTATTAACCAAAGATGAGGAAAGGGGATTACTTGGTAAACAGTTGCTTGACTGTGGGATGTTCAGTGCTTGCATTTGAGGGAAATGGGAATCAGCAGGGTCAGGAACTACTGGAACTACAGGAGTTTGAGGAAGTGGTGATGGAGTGGTTGATGAATTACCTTGCTTAAATGTGGATTTCTGCTCAGCTTTCTTATTAAATGCACACAATTCTTCAACAATAGGTGGTTTATCAACAACAATCTCATCATCAGAAACATCATCAAAAGACTCTGATAAATCAGATCGCTTACAAGAAACTGCTAACCGTGACATTCTAGAAAATCTCTCCAAGTCCAAGTATTTCTTGTTGAACATCCATGTCGAGCAAGTCATGTTGAGACCATTCACCTTGAACAGATGAGCAAGTAGCAGGTCCTAAGGGGCAAGCGTTTCCATTGTCTATTTGTTGATGATCTCTTACGACTAGAGTTGGTGAGGAAGGAGGTGGAAGAGGAGCAGGTTCTCGTACCACACAGTCTGCAAAACGGGCAGGAGGTCTTCTCATTCTTACACTACGCCGGGCTGCAGGTCTTACCTGAGAATTCATTTCACCAAATTTCTACTCTTCGGCTCGAAGGACCATATGTTGAATATTATGTTAATTATTCAAGGTTTGTTAAAAAAACTTGGTGGTGTGTCTGATTAAAACACTGTAAGCAGCGCCAGTCCTTTGCTCTCTTTTATTCCATTGATGAGAAGAATCAAATCTTTAGCAATCAGCATAAGATGCAGTCAACAAAGTCACATAGTGCAGGACTACCACGATGAACATGATGAATTAGCAGGATAGACAGAATGAAAAGGATGTTTTTTGGTCACTACAAACAATATAAAAAGAGAATTAAACATTATTTACTCAATCCACATAAGGATTAAATATCTAAAGTGAAATTACCAAACAAACTTACTTAACACATCCTAAGGAAAGGATTCAAGGACATGGTTGGGTGCCCATTCAAACACCCACACCTCACCAATGCAAAAAGGGGACAAAGGAAGGAAGTGAGGTCTATTTATAGACCTCAACCAGGGGGAATATGGGTAATGTAGTGTGCCATATATGGAGGTGATCTTAAAGGTGAATTACTAGGATTTGTGGGAGATGTAGTTTAAAGAAAAATGAAATTAGGAAAAAGGTAAACTATTCAAATTCACAACAATTATGTCCCAAAAAAGCATTTCGTTCTGATGTGAGCAGCTGCACACAAACAGCAGGGTCTGTCAGTTTATGATAATAAATGACTTTAAGGTGGTTGCAGACAATTGATTTCAAGCTACATTTAATTTAGAAGCAATGTCGAGTCAGCTAAACTTGTTCATTTAAATGCAGCTAAATTTCGACCCCTTGCCTTAAAAATAACTAGTAAATTCGGTGAATAATCATTTTTTCCGTGTACACAGGCTAGGTACAGATCTTCTTGGGAGGGCTGAATATACATTTTTCCTCTTTCTTCAGCATAACATTAATGAGAGTGCTGCTTAGTATTCAGTACGCGCTGTGTTTTTATTAGTCTGCTTTCAAAAGAGCAACAGCGGATATAGGCCTATAGGAAATTACACATATATAGCCTCATACTATGACTATTAGAGGAGAACGCATTGTAAGGTCCGTGTTTCATAATGTCTGAGTACACACAGAAAAAAAGAGGATGTTTGGCGAAGGCACGTTTAAAACGCTGCTCTGTTGTAATATCCAGTGAGCATAATTACGTAAAAATCACATTGACGTCAGTGAATTGATGAATGTTGAAATTTTTTTTTTTCCCCACTAGAGAAGAAAATTCAGTATAAAATAATTTTCTTTGGCTATTTTGTAAAGTATACATTGCTATTTATTAAGTTATGCTAACTTTTCATCCTTCTTAGCCATGACAGAATTTACTCAAAACAAAAAAAAACGTACTATTCATAAAACATTAAATACACTGCTGACTATATGCTCGCGCCTTCAGCCTGCCTGCAACGTTACTGTAGCCTGTTAAATGTATTTTCAAAAACATATGTTTGACACAGCAGTAGCCTAATGCGAAGAACACAGAATTAATATACAAAAATAAACTAAAAGGACTTACCCGGGACTCCTAAAAGCAGCACTGTGGTGCTCAGTAGAAAAGCCATGAGTCTAATCAGATGAGTTCAATGAGTATTACTGAGGATCAAAAGTGCTAAACCTTTGTATCTCCCACTTGAAATAAATCGCATCCCAAACCATGACTTCCTTTTATTCAACGCTGTGAATTTCAACATTTCCTGCACGGTCTTCAATCCTCCTCAGCTCCATCCTTCCCCTTTAGATCTAGAAAGTTTGGTCTCGGGCTGTTCTGAACATAATACGCTTTTTAAAAAAAACACAGCGTCATATATTAATCATAAAAATTTACATTAAATTCTGATGTTTGGGATCAAATAAACATGCTGCTTTTTTCAAACCTCAAAAACATTTCACAAATATATAAATGTAGATTTGTATTAAGAACTCAAGCCTTCGTTTGAAGTTGAGTAATAACATGTGATCATGAACTCATGGCTAGATGGCGCTGATTGACAAAAGTTTGTGTCTAAAATATGCCATTCATAAATTTCTACTGGGCCTGAATGGTTTTACACACGCTCTGAAATGGCACCAAAAAGATTGACCTTCTTGGTTTCGTTATAACCTTAAATTAAGTGTATACTGAGGAAAAAAATCATAACAGCTCATTTTATCGAGAGAGGTTAGTTTTTTTAGTCCTTTTAAATCTCTCTATGTTAGGCTGGGTGTGTGAATAAACCTAATTTATTATAATTTTTTTCTTTATAAAAGGCATCGGATTAAGAGGTTTACTTAAAATGTGCTTTTTAAGGCTTGAAAGCCCTAAAAACCTATTTCTGTGAACTGGAGATGAAACCTGACTCGTCCTGACGGGACTCCTATATGGCCGGTTTAAACCGGTATCTCCTTTAGGAGGAGGTCGCTGGTGTCTTGTTTGTGCAAAACATCCAGAATCATAAAAAGATGTGAGCTTTTTAAGCGGGTCACCTTTCCTCAGCTCAGTGCTCAGTCTGTGTTCTCCTCCAGGGAGCAGTCATGAGGCGTCACATTTGAACTCCTGTATTATGCAATCTCAGTTTTCTCAGTAGTTGTTTACTGTACTCTTCAATGTCTCCAATGTCACGTCAGTCTATACAGTGAACGATTTCTTTGAATTAGAGTGTGTTTTTTCCAAGAACCTATAGGCTACCAAGACCTGATTTTATATAGCCTGTTATTTTCTACATAGTTCTTTGAATAACCTCTGAATCTGAATGAATAAATATATATTATTTATCATAAGTATACATTTTTATTTTTTTACCTCTTCTCACTTTTTTATAGGACTTTATCTCTCAGTGAGGACTAAATTGCTAGCCTATATAATATCTATATTTAACCTATATATAGTACAAAATGACACATGATAAAATCTAACAAGTAATATTTTAAAGAACGTTAGCAAAAACTGCAACACTTTACATAAACATTCGTAAGTTAACACTAGTTAACTATATTAGTAACATGAACTAATACTTTTTAAATACATTTTAGTGGATGTTAATTTCAGCATTAGTAATGCATTATTAATATTACTTAATATTTTGCTTGTTAACATTGTTCGTGTTGATTAATACATTTATTAATGTTAACAAATGACACCTTACTGTAAAGTGTCCACATTAAAATTAGTGTTCAGAAGTGTATAAATATTATTTAGCCCCCGTTGTATTTAAAAATCACGTTTATGCATTTGTTAAAAAAATCCTTTATGCATCTATGTCTTTTTATTTCTATTGTTTATAACTGCTCTAAAGCAAGGACAGTATTAGTTTACCTTTGACATTCGTTTGATAGGTCAAGTCAGCTCATCATATGATGTCAAATCGTGCATTAATAACACAGACCAACTCTAACGACTTGACCTGTTACCTACTTCCCATAGTATTGCATATTGCACATTTCTAAGAGGCATCACTGCATTTTATAATTTTTAAATAGTGAGTTTGCAATGCTTTTTGGCATCACTTGTTTTTATGTAGCAATTTTTTTTGCGTGTTTTATGCATTGCCACAGCTAACGACGCATTCCTGTACTCGGGTCCAAGTGGGTGATGGGTAACGCTTGACCTCATGAAGCTCGGCGGTATCACCTTTCTGTGGGGTATTTTGTTGTGAAGCTATCTCATGATTTTCCATGCCGCAGTGCAAACATCACGCAGACGCGGAGCTTGTTGATCGCGATCCTGAGCGTTGACGTGTGCGGGAGCAGGCGCGCGCGTCCCTGTATCCTCTCTCTGATTGGTCGCCATCGATGTCGACGTGACGCGGTGGGCGTGTCACTGTGCAAGAACGCAAACTTTAAAGAGTTGTCAACAACAAGGGGTCTCAAGACAAGACAGCCCCTGACAGAATAAAGAACTGCGCGGAAAACGTCTCCTGGCAAAAGCCACGGCTTTGATTTAATCTTAGATAGCATTGCAACGTTTTAGTTTTTTTTTTTTTAGTTCGGATCTTCCAAGATGAAGTTCGTACGGTATATAATGAGGAACGCTGCTATGTTAAACGCGCCGAAGCACATTGATTACTACGCGAAATTTTCTCCATCGCCGCTGTCAATGAAGCAGTTTCTGGATTTCGGTAAGTTACAGAAACGCGCGAAATATTTTGCACGCAACATTGTCTTTGCAGGGATGATGCGTGTACCGCACCGCAATGCTATATTATTTGTTTTTAAATCATTCTGCTAACTGTTATCCATGAAGATGTTTAAAAAGCAGAAATGTGAAACGCTCGGGAACCGCGATGTGCCCGGGATGGTGTAACCATAGTAACAGTTCGCCGCTCGAGCGCTTTTTTTGTAATAGCTGACAATATTCGCTTGCTACATTTATACAGAAAAAAAGCATTGTGTTTTATTTAATTTGAAGTCTATAAGGTTGGCACGAACGAACCTCAGCGGAAATTTTGTGAGCCGTTCAGTGAAACGCTGCTTGCTCAAGCCATATGTTTGTTTGATTCATATCTGAGCTCAAGTTCGACTGCGTTCAGCTGAGATCTCGTGTTGTCTTTTCAGGATCCACAAACGCGTGCGAGAAAACGTCCTTCGCTTTCCTCAAGCAAGAGCTCCCCGTCAGGCTGAGCAACAGTCTGAAGGAGATCCACCTTTTACCAGACCAACTGATCATGACCCAATCCGTTCAGCTCGTTCACAGCTGGTAAGTCCGCGCCCTGGGTTATCAGACGGAATAAAGTATTAACTAACTTTTTTCAAAAGGTTATGCATTATGCATGTGCATCATTTAACACATCGCTGATCGTTCTCATCATGGTTTATTTTACACGCGTGTATTATGTAATGCGCACCGCGCCTCCTAACGGAACGATGAACTTTGGCACAGTTCCTCAGCGCGGTGTTTTCCAACCAGAAGCCACTACTACTGTACATTACACACTCAGCAGTTTAAAGTTCATAATCAAGTCATACGCTTTCCATTAGGCTCGCGTTTTAGGATTCTAACCTTAGAAATCACCGCATTGCAGCACTTCTTATTTTTATTAGCCCGCTTTTTCTTACAGTAGATAACAAGTCGGGGGCTCTGGACCGCGCGAAACGAAGCTGTGGAGTGAATGCTTCGCTTGAAACATTTCCGTTAAAAACTCGCGTGTAAATGCTCGCTTAGGAGGTCAGGGACGTAGTTTGGCGCTGAAATGCCGTCGCAGACCCTCGCTTGTTTACCAGACCGCGGGGACGTTTATGTAACGGATACTGTGGTTCACTTCAGAAAGTGAAATATGAGGAGGTGTAGCGGCGGCGCGCAGACTTGTTTTCGAGAAAACTTGGAACAGTGCGTTCTAGTGAGCTGAGGAGAACAGCACGGAGGAAAACTCCTCGAAAGCTGCGGCGAATATCAATTCATATATTTAGTTGGCTTTTTAAATTTTACATAATTTTCTTGAGTTTATTAAAATTTTACGTTTAGCCTTAATCATATTTAGATCCTTTGCAAGTTTAACGTTTGCATCTAATATTTTATTTTATTTTAGCTTTATTTTAACACTGAAAACAATTTGTAATATTTTTAGATTTTTTTAAGCATTTAAAGCATATTCAATATTTTTTATTGCTTTTTTAAAACGTATTTTCAAAACAAAAACAACACTAATATATGTTTCAAACTTTTAAATCTCTCCTGCAAGAGTGAAAACTTAATTTCGTTCAAGGGTGTTATTGGCGATACAATACAAAAGTCTTATTGTAACCGTGCAGTGGCAATTAATAAAAAAAATACAATAATTCATTATCTTTGCCTTCTCTCTTACTTTCTTAGGTTTGTGCAAAGCCTGATGGACATCCTAGAATTCCAAGGCAAGAATCCCGATGATCCTAAAGTTCTTACTGAGTAGGTTCTTCAATCTACATCGTCTATCAGAAATAGCATTAAAAAGTACAACACAGCAGGATTCATGGAGTTGTTTTGTTTTTGTCCCCAAAGATTTGTGGACACTCTGGTGACCATCAGGAACAGGCACAATGATGTGGTGCCCACCATGGCCCAAGGCGTCATCGAGTATAGAGATGCGTTTGGGACAGACCCTGTGACCTGTCAGAATATTCAGTACTTTCTGGACCGCTTTTACATGAACCGCATCTCCATTCGCATGCTCATCAACCAGCACAGTAAGTCAATCTTGTCCTAAATCTCGCTTACAGGTCATTAGATCTTGAATTATCCGGCCTGCTCTAGTTTAAGTTAATAATTCACTGGATATGAGAGAATGATTAGCTTGCAGTACACCTCTAACCCTCTATTTCCTGCTCTATCTTCAGCCCTGATCTTCGATGGCTCCACAAATCCAGGACATCCAAGCAGCATCGGGTGCATTGACTCCTGCTGTGACGTCACAAATGTAATCCAAGGTGAGTGCTCTAGTGTTATCAACTCGGGAAGCAAATATTACCTTAGCGACAAGTGCAAATTCATTACTAACATCCCGTCTTCTGCTTCAGATGCATACGAGTGTGCCAAAATGCTCTGTGAGCAGTATTACCTCGGATCCCCTGAGCTGGAGCTTAGAGAGATAAATGGTGAGGAATCAAATACGTACTCCAGATGGTTTTGGGCCGCGTTAAATCATTTCAATTTTTGGTCCACAAACCGCATTATATTTGATGATATTCGTTCTCTGTTGCAGCAAAGAAGAAGTCACAGCCAATCGAGATATCCTATGTTCCTTCCCATCTCTACCACATGGTTTTTGAGCTCTTCAAGGTAAGCATGGTGCTCCATTTACAGACGCATATGGAATGAAAATCAAATTTAGATTATAAATGAGTCATCTCTTCCACTCCAGAACGCGATGAGGGCTACCCTTGAGAATCACGAAACAAGCAGCACGTTGCCACCAATCAAAGTCACGGTTGCTCTAGGTGGAGAGGACCTGTCAATCAAGGTAAATTAGATTTCCATTATGATTATTGTAGAGAACTTAACCTATAAAACTCCTAATTAGAGTACGAGGTCACACCACCGCCGCCGCCTCGATTAAATCATTCTTCTCAACCTCCGGTTCCTTCCTCGAACTGTTACATCGCCCCAGATACAGCGATAACTGATATCATTATATAAGCTATCCTAAAGATTAATAGTCTAACCACCCTTGATCGAGATCAAACGGAAACCAGCTCTGACTAGTATTAACGACACTGTTAACCTTTGCCCTGCTGGTGGCTAAAGCATGCAACAAAGCAGACATTGAACTGCAATGCTGTATCCATGCAGTAACAGTTTTTGCAAGATTACATTCATCTTCTTACGCATATACCACAGTCAATCCCTCGGTCTTAATCATGTAACCTGATGTAACGCAGCTCACAAAACATGTCATTGTTCTCTAAACATCCACATTTCGTGTTCCAGATCTGTGACAGGGGCGGTGGCGTTCCTTTCAGGAAGATTGACAGGCTTTTTAGCTACATGTATTCAACAGCGCCCAGACCTACTATTGGTGACCATCAGCGGACTCCAATGGTAAAAGCACAGGACGCGACATAATAGCAAGTGTGCATGTTTTTCAAATAAAACTAAAAGTCAAACCTGCCTGTTGTTTCCCTCAGGCTGGCTTTGGCTACGGCCTTCCCATTTCCCGCCTTTACGCACGCTACTTCCAAGGTGATCTCCAGCTTTACCCGATGGAGGGCTATGGTACAGATGCTGT
>NC_056702.1:27935663-27943163 GCF_018831695.1 Puntigrus tetrazona | reverse complement strand
CAGTTTGCTCTTTTCTTTCTTCACAGCCTGCAGTTCTTCAGTCAGAGCCGAGACGTTAGCGCAGTCCTTCTGCATGTGTGATTCAGCGGCGCTGGACAGAGAATCCTGATCTTGCGCCTGACCTAAAACACAAGAAAAGAAATCAAATCAGAAGAGTGTTAAAATGAGGGGATTACAAGAGTTTAAAGTTAAACTATTTTCGAAGAATTGTACATATTCACTAATAACATATTGGTGTACAAATAAGTTTCAGTGCAACGGTAAATTCCACAATCGGAAAGAAACTAAAAGCAATGCATTTAAATTAAACATTAAATGTTCAAGTCAAAAGGCTAAATAGTACTTTATAGTAAAAGTTTCTCTATGTTTACTGTAATAGTTTTCCTTTTTAAACAAATGCATGTTTTTAGCAATTTTTAAATATTTAAATTAACTTTTCCATAATGCATTAATTTAGACTTTTCTAATAATTTTAGAAAGCTGATGAAAGCGATTTGTTTCACATGTAAGCAAAATATGTGTCAATTTAAATCAATTTTGGAGTTTTTGTGAATCAGAATTGATTTAACTCTTTAACTGAATCTGACTGATCTCAATCTGTTAATGAACATACACCGAGGTCATCTAAGTGAGAAATGAGACGTACCCCTGTGAACACTTGTGACCACCAGGATCATGAGTAAGATGAGGCAGAAGGCAGTCAGGCATGCTGTGGCCACCTTGAAGGGATCTTGGCAAAATCCCCTTCTGCTTTTATCTGCGTTCTGAAAAACTAGAAACAAAAAAAAAGTAAAACAACTGGGTTTACAACACAACGACTGTATAATACAGTTTTGACAAGCAATATAAACTTTTGAATGCTTTCTTGAATACACCTTGGTCCATTTCAGTGAATGATTTACAGTCTGTTTGTTTTCTTTGTCAGGCTAACTCAAACTTTGAGAGTATTGATCCAGTAAAGGTGATGGTTGTCAAGCTAGCTTAAAAAAATCTTACTCATTTACGCAGCTGCAGATTAAACATTTGTCCAGAAATTCATATTCAGCAATGTTACTATGTAAGTTTCAGATATAAGAGCACGCTTTTCATTTAATTGTGATTTAACTGTGGGGAAAAAATTATCTGTTGGCTAGTTGAATCAGAAAATTGAATCAGCAAACACATTTATACTTTTTCCCAAATGTTTTTGCAAGGATTCAATGCACGGGTCTCCTTGCACACGATGTACATTATAACAGAGGCTTGCTGTGATTGCCCTACCTGAATATCGCACATCCGGACTGCTGAAGTCTTCCTCGGGTTCGTCGATGAGATTGGTGTTCATTGCCTCTCTGTTGGCAGACATAGCTCAGGTTTGCGGACTCTCACGAAAACACGAAACGCCCCGAGCCTGTACCTCCGCGGCAGCGCTTGCTCAACAGCAGGGGCGGTTTAAAACGAGACCGTGCTCCTGCGCTCAACGACGCCGATTGGTTCACATCGTGGTTCTTTTGCATCTTATAGCTGAGATCCAGATGTTTGCTCGGTCAGCGCACGTCATGAGAAAGTTCAAGAGTTGTTCTGTTTAAAAAAAAAACCAAACTGCTGATTGTGACTCACCCCGACTGTGCCCATTGCACAATTTAATTAGTTATCAGAATGACCAATTAGCCACTTGTTGCTTTATACGATTCTGAGAGGATTCTGAAGGTTCTCCTTCTCCCCAACATTATTTTAACATCATTAAAAATGATATTCACCGAGTGTTAGCAGGTCTATATTCATTGCCAGCGTCTTCAAGGCTCATGGAGCAAATAATACTCCTCCACGGGCGAGTTTCTAAACGTCTCTGTCTGGACGTGTTCTGAATACAAACAGCGTTTTCTTCAAAACGCTTGTTTTCTATTCGCCTGCTTTTCCCGTTCGTTGTTTTGTTTGTTTTTTTTTTCAGCTACAGCTAGCTAGCTCGAACAGACTAGCTCGCATATGGCTGCTCGTAAATGAAGACACTTTGTACTTTTGCTGGTGAGAAAAATAGCTAGCTTAATATTTAAATGTGATTGCATGGCTAATAACAGCTGGCAATTATGTTTATGGCAATTGTTATGTTTTAAATAAGAAGAATCGACCATTACCCCATTCTCACCGTTTCACACCCAATACTTTTTTGTAAGAATGCGATGTGTGTCTCTCTCTCTTTTTTTTAATTTTTTTTTACAGTCTATGGTTATCTCTAACACAGGCCTACCTCCGCATAATTGAATTAGTCAATACAAGCACAATATGAAGGTTATATAAGTATTTTATCTACTTGGAAAATACACAAATAGCAAGCAAACACAACTATATTCAGAAATATACTTGCTCATGAAACAACGTGGTTTAAAAGTTTAGTTAAAAGTTAAAGTTTTTAAAAACAACAACAACAATGCTAAAGATCTGTCATTTTTTGGTTCCGCAAAACATTTTGTAAATTGGCTATTCAGATTTCCGTGTTCATACAAAGTCAAAGGCGCCCAATGTTTTTTGGACATCAGCGTTGTTGAGAATATCGTCTTTTGTGTGGAGATTAAAAAGTGGCAGGTCATGCAGGTTTGGACATGAATGGGAGAAAATGACTGAATCGTTTTATTTTGGGTGTGAGCTATTGATTTAAAAGTGTCGACATACAGGTTAGAGAGCTTTTATCAGTATAGGATTCATGACTGAACCAGTTGAAGGCAAAAATCTTACACTTTAACCACTAGATGGGGGGATATGTCCTCAAGAACAGCCAGAAAACAGCTTTCAATCAAGGAAGGGCCCACAACTGTTATAAAGCAGCTTACATGGAAATATCTGAGAAAAACCATAGAAGATCTAAATTAAACTAAACTAAATGTCACATGGCAGCTTTATAAGAGAAAAAGGCTGACATATACGCAGGCTAATTGTTCAACTCCTCAGTGCTCGCATCACACAAAACACATGGTATCAATACAACCACACCCACACAATTATAGCATTAATTTTTAATACCTGACCTTTAGATCCACAGAAAAAGTTAGCATTTGCTCCACAGGCCTAAGAAAAAACTGTGCTATCAGGTGTGGATAAAAATGGCCAACAGAATTAAAAGTGTATATTAACAAGAATGCATGATTTTTTTTGCTTAAATATGGCACAGAGATTAAAGTTTGCCATATTATTGTTTCCAATGCATTAGTGTGGACATTAAAAGTTGCATTTTTTTTTTTTTTTATGAATATGTCCTTTTAGCGTCCTTAGTGGTTTCTGGGGTTCTCTGAAAAGTTGCAAGGCTTTCATACCATTTTTTTTTTTTTTTTTTTTTAGCAATATGGGATTTTCATGTCAGTGATTTGTTGCACTTTTGATCACTTGGAGATCTATATGCAAAACATACAGGTACTCTATTAAGCTTCAGCTCATCTGCATTGAAGTCAAAATATATATAAAAAGTTTCACTTTTTGAAATGTCCAAATGTTTTTCACAACATTCAATTTTTTTTTAGATTTACCTCTAATGGCATATGGGCTCTGTTTACTGGGATCTGCAAACCAGTACTATTTTAAATGTTATGATGAAAGCATGACAGCAATGTGAGGAATTGTGGGTAGTGCGGCTGCCTGTAGAGGAAATTACCATTTTGCTTATCAGATTAATATACACACACCACCACTTACATTAATTGGCCTTTGAAACTGAGAGTTGTCACATAGGCTATACCAACCTATTTCAGTCAATATGAGTACAACATCCCCTCAAATCCCGCAACTTCACACTCATTCACTGACGGGAAGAACAGAATGTTTTGACACGCACACAATAATTTTAAAAAGTTGCAGATAAGCAGTTCAAAATGTGCAAAATGGCATTCACAAATAAAAAGATTTATGATTCATGTTCTTGGTATAACCACAAGTCAGCAGTGTGGCATCAGGCATGTGATCAGCTAAGGACTCAAGGAAGGAAAGTCATACACTACCACCCCTTCCCCTCCCGTTACTTTACTATCTTACACCACACTTCACATTTACAATAAAAAAAGATCAACTGTTTCATGAAAGATAACCATTTTCCATTTATTAGATTTTATTAAAAATATTCATGTTACATGATTATATGCACAAATTACAATATGTAAAAATCTCTGCACATTTCTTAAAACAGTAGAGCTCAGAATTGTTATTTAAATTAATTGATTTAGTACTTTATGCATAGAAAATTTAATTTGGCATGTGATGACAGACAAATTAAATTAAACTTACAATTTTATTATATATATATATATATATATATATATATATATATATATATATATATATATATATATATATATATATATGAATAATCAAACAGGACATTCTGTAGAAGTATTCCATTTTAATATTTCACAATTGATTTATCCACATAAGATGTTGACTACAGTAATAGAACTTGAGTCTTGACTTGGCTTTGGACTTCGGGGACTGCTTCACACTTCACCCAAGCAGAAGTTCTGCATCTGAGACCTCGGCCAAGTGCCTGCCCAAAATGTATGTGACATCAGTTTGTACTTTGCTATCTTTAGCATGCTGGCTTCACACTTCTACCCATCAAAGCGAACAGGTTCATCTTTTAAAGGTTCAGTGTGTACAATTTAGCTGAATCTATTGACAGAAATGCAATATAATATATGCAACTATGTTTTTAGAGACGTACAAAGACCTTACAAAATGAACGGTTATTTTTTCATTAACTTAGAACGAGCTATTTATATCTACTTGCAACGTGGGTCCCCTTATATGGAAGTCGGCAAAATGTTTGTACGGTAACCGTCGAAGGACAAATACAAGTGTGTTTCGTAACTATGATGTTCATGCAAATACAACACCGACATATTGATGAACAAGTAACAATAATATTTGCATTAACTTATCGATTTATTGAATAATTAAGCACATATACTTCCTTAATTTAGCTTTGCAAAGAAACAATATTGCTGGCTACCTCCGCTGTTGTACTAAAGAAACAAGGCACAATTATGTCGTTTGTATTCAAAGCATGTGTACATGTCTTTAATTTTCTGACTTACCCAGAACAGACACCACAGCGACCTGCGAGGAAACGAAGCGTTTGGTTTTAGCATTGTAGGCCACGCAGCTATAGTTTCCGCTGTGTTTTTCCTCCACATTGGCGAGGGTGATGTTGAGCGAGGTCTTCTGAGGCATCGCCTGGCCGTTAAACATCCACTGGAGCTGAGCAGGAGGGTCAGACTGGGCTGAGCACGTGAAGGTTAAATTAGAGCCTTTCGTAAGGAACGATCCTGTTGGACTCTGTGTCATGACGATTTGCTCTGGACCATCTAGACAGACATGGGACATCCACAGTTTATCACGATTTTGTAAATGTTTTGTTTAAATGAGGATGGATGGAGAATGATTTGAGAATCAGATAGTGGTTATAGATTCAGCAGGGTATATTAGCATGGGGAAGTGGCCCAAACCAAAGAAGAGGCACTTTTAATTTAATATAATACAGCATAAATCTACATTATATACTAATAAACTGATCATTTAGAACATTTTTATTAACTATTATAGGCCTATATAGTTTTATATTATATATGTGTTAGATTAATAGTATGATTAGTAGAAGTGATTATATTAGGAAATATACTTCAGTAGTATAGTATAGTAAAAATTAAAGTGTGGAAAACTGCTAAATATTCTATATGATATGATTTTATGCTTACTGGAGTTTAGATGTTTGCATATTTGTTTTTTGTTTTTTTAATACAAAATGTGCCAAGAAGTGCTAATTTTGTGCTCAGTCATTTGATTAGACACAAGAACGTATTCTGAAGTTGTTGTGACTTTTGTTATGACACCGAGATCAAGTTTTTACTGAGAGAAATACGAAAACGAACTCACAAATTATTAATTTGGCGGATCAACCACTCACTGTTGTGGATTGCAATGCATCTAATTGTTAATAAAGCGACTGGATTTTGGACGAGTGGATTTAGACAACGATGACAGAAAGACTCAAGAGAAGGGAAAGCACTTCAAGATCAAATCATAAATTATGCTTTCAGAAAAACATGATCGGTTCAGAATGTAAATGCACACATGCACAACCTATTACATTATTTTAAAACATTCATCCTCTTCCTGCCGCTCATTCACAACCATATTTTCTCTAAACTCAGCCTGCATTTTGTCCTGCACCTGCAGCAGAACCTGTCTGAACTAGAAAGTCTCTTCTAATCTCTCTTTTCACGTGTACTTTCTAGTTTCTAGTATACAATTCTTTCATTATTGTAAATCCATGATTTTCATTGAAATAGAAATCCAAAATTTAATCAGCCAAGTGCCTTCTGCTTTGTGTGCCTTATTTCTAAGTTATTCGTAAGTTATTTCCTTTTCTACCGTTCTTGTCATTAATTTGTAGCGTTCTGTTAATTAATTCCTGTTACCTGCCTCTTTGTTTTGCATTGCTTCACTTGCTTGTTTTAATTTTTTTGTGAATACGTTTTTTAATGTAATATATTGATGTCCCACAACGTGTGGGTGTGATCAGGTACGTACAGCTCACAGTGAGATTGAATGGAGCGCTCTTCCCAGACTCCAGCGCGTTCTCTGCAACGCAGAAGATGGGTCCTCGCAGATCTGTACGGTAAACTTCAGAGATAGTTAGCTCATTGCCGACTGCATTTTGTTTTATATGCGTGCCATCCACCGCTAAAGGAACTGAGCCGTTCAGCCACTTGTAAGTAAAGGAGCCTTTGGCAGAGCAAGTAAGAACCACGGTGCTGTTGAGCTCTACAGCTTCGGAGAGATTGGACGAAATCTTGACGTCAGTTACAGGTTCTGGAGAAGAGAGAAAAGAACCATGAACCAGTTTACCTCTAAGATGAATTTTTTTTTTGTTATTCTCTGTCTTAAACATGCTTACTTTTTGTATTTGCCTAATGCTTTTAACTAATCTGTGCAGGATTTCAACCTTTCATTCATCTTCAGACCTTCAAACACTTCACCAACATGCTGTCTAACTACAGAGCATACCTGAAGATAGCCGATACATACCAAGAACATTAAGATCAATCTGTCCGGACAGCGACTTTCCTTTGAGAGTCACTACACTGAGAATATATTCCCCTTCATCCTCCTTCACCAGCGGCCCGAGCTGAAGCTCACACGTCGTTTTATTGTAGGTGATTCTGTTGAGCGACGTCTCCTCTATGTTATCGGGGTTTGTAGTTACGACACTTGTCATTATCGGTGCGATTTCTGAACCTTTGTTGAAACTCCACGTTATGGTTAGAAAATCCTTTGCTGAGGTGATTGTTGTCTTGAAGGTCACATTTTTACCTGGTTCAACACGGTAAGGAGAAATATAGATTTCTAATAAGGTCTTAGAAATATATCTAACATTTGATTAATACACTGCAAAAATGGCGTATCTTAGTATTTTTCTCTTGTTTCTAGTCAAAATATTTTAAAACTGTTAAAGGTCCCATGTTATACACATTGTCGGAG